>NC_090251.1:23286189-23466189 GCF_037325665.1 Littorina saxatilis | reverse complement strand
AATTTTGTCCGTGCAAAGATTTTCTTCCGCCAGCGAAAGTTTCCCAGACTTTGCCGAGTGAGATTCTGCCGTACATCTGAATCAGCAAGTCAAGATTACATAATGAGGGGGAAAAGATCAAAGCTTGAATACGGAGAGATGTTTCTGTCATCACAAATCTTACATTATCTCTGATTCCACAGAGTATCGTGCGAGGGCAAAAGACAACAACGACAGATGTAAAGGAACACACCAAACTTGGCTACCAGAGAATGTTTCGCTTTGAAGATAAGCTCCAGTTAGATTAATCGCTAGCTGTGTTTGCCTGTGAGCAGGGAAATTAGGCGTGTTTCCATCGAAGGCAGATCAATTATTCCTTATCGGTGTCGGTCGGATGGGGGTAGGGATGAAGGGGAATGAAGACAGTCAGAATGTCTGCATCCTACCCAGCCACTGAGTCCGCTGGTCGTAAAGCTGTACACAACATACTGAAACAACTTCGCAAGGTTCAGAAGCTCTGCGAGGGATTAGGGATGTTTGGGGGTGCGAGAAATAGTTGTTCATTACTTCAGGCTCCTAAAAAAAAAAGAGAAAAAAAAAGAGTAGGCTACTGTCATAAAGTGGTTTGCATGTGAAATAAATGAAATTGCTTTCATATGTACGTGTTCTGCCCTATTGCGCTGTCTCTACCCTTTTCACACCAAACACTTCAACAACAGAATTTGGGAGGAATACAGGCTCGTTATTTCCTCAACCAAACACAACATACTTCTTCACTTCAAATACATCAATACGAAACAACTTTTCGACACACAGTTCGCACAATCTTTTAGCTTTCACTCAAGGCATGTAAATACATATTATAAAGATACTTTCTCAAATATAGATTAACGCACACAAGAAGGTTCTGACAGACACTCACGAGTTCGAATCACGGCTCACTGCATGTCGCCAGTTTCACTTCCTTGTGTCGCTGAATCCTCGTAGAATAATGAATTCCCAAAACTCTCACTGTAGATGCCAACACACACCTTTCACGTTTCTCCCCGAGAAACCCTTCCGCCATTAGCGAAAGCAACCGTCGTCAGCTACGACCGGTAACGATGAAGACTCCCCTCGTCTAGTCATCTGCGCCGATGTGGTCCCTTGCTCGCCACCATCGTCCCGCGCTTCACCGTGTAAGGTCCCTCCCTCGTACACGCCATGGAAAACCCTCATGGAAACTCCTTAAGAGACCCGTCTCTTGAAAGAGTACTTGTTCCCAGAACAAGACCGACACGCGCCGACAACCTTCCCGGTTGAAAATCTCAAACGCTGTGACGTTATTAAGCCCAGACCAGCTACATGTCTCATAAACACAACGCAATGTCAAACTATGGTTTTCTCGTGCAACGCACAAAACCCGTGATAACGCCTCTCCGGTCAGCTATGCATCGCCCTTCACTATTTAGGGAGGTTAAAAACACGACGTGGTTTCACCTCACAAATATGCTACTCACATCTTTGTGACAGCTACAGACACGTCCATAGTAGACTTTCTTCAGGCTCAAATGGAGAGTGACATAAATTATTGTGCGTACGTTGGTTGACGGAAGGCATACGTATAAATATGTGCGCACAGAAAAAACGCATCAGCTTAATCCACGTAAGGGAGAATATTAATAAGAAAGAGAGAAAAAAAAACCCACCCTACTTCGATGTTATTCACGTTTAAAGCATGTCATTTTTTTGTCTGCCAGTATATACGTAGTCAGCAAAAACACAAACAGTCTGTTTCTCTTTCTGATCTACATTGTTTGGGTTGGTTTGTTGTTTGCTGTGGAGATGATATACAGCCCGCATGATTGTAAGTTTTTAAGTTACGAGAAGTGAGAAGTACCTCATGTTGGTCGTCGGTTCTGTGTGTTAGCGTGCTAAAAGTACAGAATGTCTGTGAACCATGTGATCACGTTACCGCAACAAGCCATGCATGAACGACTTCTGCACTGTAACACCATTACTGTAGTGGTAAATCAACTACCGTCGACTTCAAAGAGAAGTAGCACTAGAAGATACACAAACAAAATCGTTTGCCTTTTTGCCTTTTTTTTTTTTTTAATTTGAGTAAGATTATGCTTTGTGTGTTCCTTTTCTATACTGTTTTTCAAGCGTGTAAGAAAAATCTTTTGCGATGAGGCTTTTTTATGTTAAAATCAATTATAACGTTTAAAAGGGCATTACCTGCCTTGTGTGTGTGTGTGTGTGTGTGTCACTTGTGTGTGTGTGTGCGTGAGTGCGTGAGTGCGTGTTTGTGCGTACGTGCGTGTTTGTGCGTGTGTGCGTGCGTGCGTGCGTGTGTGTATCAGGGTTAACACCTATCATGTTTTCTAGCGTATCATTATTCCAGCTTTCACACAGATCAAAGAGGATGACGTTACCTCCCTTCTCAAGGGCTACTTTCTACTATTTCTCTAACATTTTCGCTGTGATTAAAGAAGGTTTTCCCGTCGCGATATAACCTTCGTGGTTAAAAACGACGTTAAACACCAAAATTATAAAGAAAGAAAGAAGTTTTTTTCTCTCCCCATGTTCAGTCGTTGTAACCTGTGTCAGCACATGGTGGTGTGAGCAAGGACCTTGTGATTCACGGTGGGAGGATGCTGGGGGAACGTGGAGGCATAGTTAGTTCCTGACAAACAGCGGTGGGACCAGCAGGACAAATACAGGAGGAGAGCGGGCCCTGTTGCGAGCGCCCAATGAGGCTGGTGCAGCGAAAGTGTTGTACGCGTGTCAGTATTGGGAGGTTGGGAGCTCAGTGAGACATCGATCAAAAACATTTGGGTTTTAAGGTTGAAGAGGAGATGGGAGGATGGGAGCACAGAATACATATATGAGGGGGCGGTATGAAAAAGGTGCGTGTCTGGTTCGGAGTCTTGGAGAGGAAGGTCTTTCCCCCCCTCTCTCCTTCCCTCCCCCATCCCACCCCCCCCCCCCCCGCCCCTTCGTCCTTTACTGTCTGATTTACACTGTTTTCTATCTTTTGCTGTTGTTGTTGATTCAAACAGATTTGTTTTAATTTATCGGCGGAGGGTAGGGGCAATGTTGACCCAATTTGTGTACGATTCTCCAAAAAGCCATTCCCTCAAGCGAACAATGTCCACGCATGGAAAGGACAAAAACACAACACTGCTGGGATGGGGAAAGAAAACAAGAATGGTGAATGGGCGAGACCTAGCTACCTCGCTTGTTGTAAATACCTGGAGTGAAGTCACACATGACTCTTCCACAATGACTGTTACAGTACCGTGCGTCACACGAGAACTTGGCTACAACGCCTCGTAAACTATGCCGGTCCACTCGACACTCTGACGTGCTATGTAAAACAACTCTTTATCCTACATACGTGAGAGAGACACTCGTGAGATAATAATCGTTCAAATCACACGTGTGTATATCATGTAAATGAGGTCATGTCAAGCAAGTCTGGCAGGGACCTGTTTTTCCACTGCTTATGATGCCAAAGTCACTGAGACAAACGTCATTATAGAAACAAAAATTGCGCTCGCTAATTACCCTCGATGAATCTTTAGAACTAACACGTCACGCCACACTTTCAGAGTGACGTTTCTTTGCTTTGACGTAATAGATTGCACGAGGCTTTAGAAGAGATCGAGGTTCCAAAACAAGCGTCTTCAATTTAGCTGCCTCGACTGCAGGACATTTTCAGTAAAATACACGTAAGTACAGTATGTAGGATAAACAGAATACTACATGCTGTTTCGTTTCGAACTAGATTTACACTCGTTGCTTTTTCAAATAGTGAACAGCTCGCTTTCGCTCGCTGTTCAATATTTTAAAAAACAACTCGTGTAAATCTGGTACGACACAGCAAGCCATGTAGTATTCTCTATGTGTTTACTGTGACGGCCTTTGTCATAACTTCAGAGCTGGAACATCCTGCTTGTCATGCGAAGCCATGGAGCTTTTACATCTCTTGTGAACAAAACCGACGACCAATATGTATACGACACAATAACTCAGCCCAGTGACGCCACAGCGCAATCCTGCACGTACTGCAATAATATTTCGTAGCAGATGTCGTCAAGATTATATATCACGAAGCTGGACAAAGACACGCAATTCGTGTATGAAAATATTGACCGGTTGTGATTGTACTCCAATACATGTCCCCCAGTTGGCCACTGTTGCTACTGAGGACGTCAAACCTTACGTTCGTCGCGGTCGCAGTCAGAAGAGTCAGTGTTCTTGTTTAGACTGCACGTTTTTCTTGGACGGTGTCGACTAGCATTAACTGCTGAAGAGACTGCTGTAGTCAAACAAAGTTCAAATTTCCCTCGATCGTATTAGGGCAGAGGATTTGGCCCAAAACGATGTTGAAAGATACTTAGTATGAAACTTAGTACGGATGGTATATATATATAGCGATTGGTACAACGTCTCAGTGCGGCTCCGGACCTCACACAAAACTTGCATGTCAAGGTGTTTGGCTGATATTTGTTTGAAATGTACATTAATTGTCATTGATTGCGAGACTACTAGTTCTACTGTACTATTGTTATCTCTCTCTAAACATGTCTCAGTCTATCTATGTATGTCTGTCTGACTGTCTCTGTCTGTCTGTCTGTCTGTCTGTCTCTGTCTGTCTGTCTGTCTCTCCCTCTCCCTGTCCCTCCCCCTCCCCCACCCCTCTTGTCTCTCGGTTGGGATGTGGTGGGCAGTGTGAAGGGCTTACATTATCTCTTTCAGACTATTTTGTCTAATCACCATTTAGCCTCTACCAGGAATGTTCAACCTGATCTCCCTGTTTTCTCTCTGTGACGCAATAATGCACTGTTTTACGCCGACCACCTCTTCTGTTTATCGCTGAAAGGTATCGTTTCAAGTGAACGCGTTGCCTGTCATGTAACGTTAGTTCCCGGGCAAGGTGGTGTTTAGCTTTCTTCACTGTGCTATTATACGCTGTTCGCTGTTGTCTGGCAAAAGGTTGGTTCGCCTCAGAAACAACTTCTTCAGCGTTGATGGACATGTGTGCATGTTTGTCTGGCTGTGTGGGTGTTTCGTGTGCATTGTATTCTGTCTCGTGTTGAGTACTTGTTTCAAGCCGGTTTGTTCTAGACAACCGTCAGTCGTCACTGATTTTCGCATTATTCCTGCGTCAAGGTTGCTTCAGGCGTTGTACTTTGTGTGTGAATGCAATATATATATATATATATATTGCTGGAGGCAGAGTTTTCAAGGTTACTTTTGTAGTGGTTGTTGGCGAGCGAGATGGGTCAGCTCCAGTCGGTTCCAGAAGGAAACACTGGAAATACGTGTAGCCCAGTTGGAAATGTTTAGAGTGTGGTTCACTGAGACTGCAAAGTCACCAGAAATAGTCAAGTTATTCATTTTATGCAGGGATAAAACACCGAGTTGCAGCACAATGAAAAGTGTAGTATTTGGCAACACTCAGATGTAAAACTATCCTTTCAAGTAGTTGTGACACTGTGCAGCAATGCTGCAGACATTGCAAAGTCTTGTTCAGACTTCAATTTTAAATGTGTGGTTTATTTTTTTTTTATACCGTAGAGGTACAAATAACAACGCTTGTTTTCTTTGCATTGCTCCATTCATTATCTAGCTTATTACATAACTTCTATACCGGGAATTAGAAGCGCTAGGACAACCAACAGGATTTCTTTTCCGTGCCCAGGCCACAGAGAACTACAACTAATCCCATTCATGCACAGAAATCAAGATTAGGATCAGCCCGCTAAACTAGTGCTGCTCGTGCCCTTGGAGCAGTCATTGACCCTGCCTGCCTAGAGCACAGACACTGCCCCGTCCCAAGGACACCTCTTTGTCTGGATGGCTGCTATGCTGACGGTGGTATTTGATTTGATATTGGCCGAGGTCGAACGGTAGATTTAAAGTGAGTGACGTTTCTCGTGAGACCATGCTGATTTAGTAGTGGCCAGGGTCGAACAGTAGATTGACTGACGTCCTTTGTCTGGTATGTTGAGTACGATACGTGTTGATTTGATATTGGCCGCGAGGTGGAACAGCGCATTGAAAGTGAGCGGTGTTTCCCATGGGGATGGCTAGACTCTCAAGGACGTTGCTTTATATCCAATTGGATTGATTGGCTCAGGTCGGGCCAAGGTTTAATGTTTCCCTTGGGACTCTATACTGGACAAACTCTTAGACCTTTAAGATGCTACAATCACTTCCAAGCGCATGAGTGTTCTGTTTAAATAAAAAACGACTAAAAGAAGGATTTTTCTTGTGCCAGGGAAGCAAGTTTTTAACATTACGAAATATTCAAGGCGTACATGATCAGACTTGGAAAGCATCAGTTGTCATAAATAATAATAATAATAACGGGCATTTATAAAGCGCCTTATCAAAAGTTCAAAGCGCGGGACAACAATACATGTATACAAAAATCATACAATCACTGTCAGATTCAAACAACACATCATGCACATCTCACATCCCCAGACTCTATACTAAGGAACTATCCGTAGTGTTGTTGGAACAAGTGAGTTTTCAAATTGGACTTAAAAGATGAAATGGATGGAGAGTGACGTAATTGTGGGCTTTTGTCCAAAAGTGTACTGGGTATCGGTGAATGCTGTTCCTTTCTCTGCTCGAGAACGCTACAACCCAACGCATTAAGCCCCAAATCGCACGTCCAGTTTCCTTTGTTGCAAACATTCTCAGTGACAGAAAGTAAATATTGATAGAGTTTCATTATCACCTGCCAAACCCTTGGTCAATGACTCTCACCTAACACAAACCCAGCTATAGGGTCTTGCAGACCAAGACAACCACGGGGAGCCGATGCTGAAGAAATAACGATAAAGGAAGTGCCTTTTGTCGCAGCTACCATGGAAATAGTCTCGCCTCCCCAGCCACCAACCATTGTCGTCAACAGCGGCGTTATGACCCTGTCTCAACGATACGAGTAGTTCAAGCAGGAGAAGCCATTGTCAGCAAGATCAGAACGCCCAGACGTACGGACCTGGATGGATCGAACAATAAAACACGGAAAGGGTCCTCGCCGAGACCCGTCAACTGTATCAAGTTATAATTATTAGCGGAGCTCGAGAAATGACAGGCAATGAACCGGCAGCTGGACATTCATATATCGGGAATGATATATTGAGCCGGCCTTATAAAGAAAGGTCGTAAATAACAGTAGAGACTACTTGGGCCTTGGTTTACTGCCTGCCGGTGTAGCCTACTGTGGTGGGCGGCTATTAGTCACGTTGTATGGGCTTACAGGTGCGGCGGTGAACAGAAAGTGAATCATGGGTATTTTCTCCTCTACTTCTAGGTGTTCGATTAACGGTGATCAAATGAAAAACCGGTGAATGAAAAGCAGCTGACAGGTTTCATTTACTTCGAATGAATAGTTGTATTTGGTTAATGGAGAGATCTTGTTTGAAGATGACGACTATTCTCAGTGTATTTGATTTGATTCGTAGAACAGTTGCCAAGACGGTGGGAAGTAAAGTTTGGAGAAATAGCATGGAATTGTGAAAGAATCGGATTTTGTGCTCATAAAGTGGAAGGACACACGAAAGCACACACGCACACACGAAAGCACGAACACACGCACGCACGCACGCACGCACGCACGCACACACACACACACACGCATGCACACACACACACACACGCACGCGCACGCAAGCACACACACACGTACGTACATGTATACTCACACATATTGTTGATCATTCAATTGTTAGAATAGCGACTGTTCTTACGCCTGGAAATAGCAACTCTATTTCTGATGCAATTTTTTTAAATTCTAGCACACAATACCTTTGCACCTTCTAGCGCCTTTGCAATGGAAAGTTACATAATTATCGCTGCAGTCAAAGTTCGTCACTGTAAGCGCATGGTCCTGTCATCAGTATGGTTTCTTCCTTATCACGTTTAACTTTGTGTATCGCCAGATGGATTCTGCAAACGCAAGCAGTTCCTCATTTCCAGGTCACACCAAACCATTGTTTACCCTGCGTTGGCCGCATTGTATATTTTGTGAACGCACGCAATTCTTTCGTTCCCACTGCTCAATTGATCTTTCTGCGGTTTCTCCGGTCCACAGCTAAATACTGGAACATTACATAATAATAATAATAATGGACATTTATTAATCGCCGTTTCTCACAAGAGCTCACAGCGATTTACATATTAATTTCTGCCGTGTGAGATGGAATTTTTTACACAATATATCACGCATTCACATCGGCCAGCAAACCTCAAGCCTAATAGGGCGAGCATTCACCTTTCACGGCCTTTATTCCAAGTCACACGGGTATTTGGTGGACATTTTTAGCTATGCCTTTTCAATTTTGCCAGGAAAGACCCTTTTGTCAATCGTGGGATCTTTAACGTGCACACCCCAATGTAGTGTACACGAAGGGACCTCGGTTTTTCGTCTCATCCGAAAGACTAGCACTTGAACCCACCACCTAGGTTAGGAAAGGGGGGAGAAAATTGCGGCCTGACCCAGGCCTGAACACGCAACCTCTCGATTCCGAGCGCAAGTGCGTTACCACTCGGCCACCCAGTACATGGAGTACGTGGAAGGCCATTACGCTCAGGTTTCGGACTGTCAATCCATAATTGATTGACTTGGACAAATAGGGTGTACACGCGCACATTAACGTTTCCAGTGTGTTCAGGTGCGCAAAATATACATACCGTGCGGCGGGATCCATATTTCATAGGTGGGACAATCAGCTGAATCGGTTGGCAGTGTCTGGCGTCCGCTAGCGAACAGAACAACGCACAGGCGAATGGCTCTCAGGGGATATGTACTCCTCGAACCCACTGCATGGTATAAACAGTGGAACCTCCCATTTAAGACCTCCGAAAATAATTTTGTGAAAATCTTATCTTAAACGAGAGGGCTTAAAATGGAGGTACATAGAGGGGGAATCGAGACGAGGCAGAAATTGCAGACGTTATGAACAGACAATCGTAAGGCGAAATTACTACAACATTTAGTCAAGCTGTGGAACTCACAGAACGCACTGCATTTTTTCACAATGACCGTAAAACGCAGTGAAACTGACGAGCCTATTCAGCGCGGTAGCGGTTGCGCTGTGCTGCATAGCACGCTTTACTGTACCTCTCTCTTCGTTTTAACTTTCTGAGCGTGTTTTGAATCCAAACATATCATATCTATATGTTTTTGGAATCAGGAACCGACAAGGAATAAGATGAAATTGTTTTTAAAACGATTTCGGAAATTTAATTTTAATCATAATTTTTATATTTTTAATTTTCAGAGCTTGTTTTTAATCCGAATATAACATATTTATATGTTTTTGGAATCAGAACATGATGAAGAATAAAATAAAAGTAATTTTGGATCGTTTTATAAAAAAATAATTTTCATTACAATTTTCAGATTTTTAATGACCAAAGTCATTAATTAATTTTTAAGCCTCCATGCTGAAATGCAATACAGAAGTCCGGCCTTCGTCGAAGATTGCTTGGCCAAAATTTCAATCAATTTGATTGAAAAATGAAGGTGTGACAGTGCCGCCTCAACTTTTACAAAAATCCGGATATGACGTCATAAAAGACATTTATCGAAAAAATGAGAAAAAAAGTCTGGGGATTTCATACCCAGGAACTCTCATGTAAAATTTCATAAAGATCGGTCCAGTAGTTTAGTCTGAATCGCTGTACACACACACACACACACACAGACACACACACACACACACAGACACACACACACACATACACACACACATACACCACGACCCTCGTCTCGATTCCCCCTCTATGTAAAAATGACGGTATTAATGACGGTCTTCCACACTCGATTAGCTGATGTCTAACGAAGCCTGACGGCTTCGTTAGACAATCAACGTAATCTCGTGTGGAAGAAAACGTCTGTCACACGACCAAGTCTGAATAGCAGGTAATATACAACTTAACTATTCCCCGGTTACATTGTATGTTGGACAGTATTATTTCCATTATGCATTATACGTCGGCATTAGAGAATTGCACCTTATTAATGTTGCAGCCAAATTACACGCATTGTGGTCTTTTTATTGTCTGAATGTCACACTGCATGGCTTTGAAGGTGACTTACCGTCTGGCAGACCCACCAAGAATTGTTCATAAGATGTTAGCAGGATGACTTCGGGAACTTTCAAACAGCTCGAACTGCAATCACTCTGCTCGTCGCTGGAGTTTAAAACTTTGTTGAAAATTAATAATATTTGAAAGCGGTTTTTTTTTTTTTTGGGGGGGGGGAGTGGTTGGTTGGTAGGATTCAAATCTGAATAAACAACGGTTAGTCCTTATACATGTGTAAATGGTGTTTTGTCAGTCTCAACAGCGTGGACCAACGTGTAGTTTTGCCGTAAGTGACGTACGTAGTTCATTCAGGCAGATGAAGTTTTCCTTCTCAAAAACTGTTGACTGCACTTCCTGGTTCCAGCTTCTTTTCAGATATTTCGCTCAAGTTGGTGCTGCCTTCCGTAGCACGTTCTCCGGTGAAGAATTTTGTTGTTGTTGTTGTTAATGAATCACTCCTGATGATTTAGTTGTATGAGGCAATTAGTGCATCGGGTTTATGGAACCCTTTTTTTCCTCCCCTCAATGCACGAAGAGTTGAAAAAAGCAAAACTGGCAGCTCTTCTGCCAGGCTGCGGTGCCAACGTTCTGGAAGTCCAGATAACCGTTCACGTCTGACATTTGGCACGCATCATTGTGTCTTTGGTTACAGTGCTGCTGATCAATGCGGTTCCCTTCGTTGTAATCGTGGAACTGTGCAGTGGTCACCGACAGCCAGGCCAGGCCCAAGTGGAAAATGATTATTTCATTCCTTTGGGATGCTTGAAAAACTGGCGAGATTTGGTCTGCAAAGTAAACTCTTATATCATTTAAATATTGTATTGCCGAGGAGTTTTCAAAACCTTTGCTTGGGTTATTTTTCGCATGGTTTAGAACGCGTTTGATAAATGTTGAACTAATTTAATGTAGGATACCAAAGAGGGATTTTATGCTGACATATTGTTAAAAATAGACGCAGCAGCTTTTATCTCCCAAAAGTTGCTTGTGGGGCATTATTTTTATGCAAGGACTAGCTATCACCAATGATCACCAAGGAATGCGGAATTCACAAACTTTCATCGAAGTGCATATTAATTTTTCGCATACATATTTTTTTGCTTGCATATTGTTCCGTTTCAACGTTTCAGCTTTATCCTCCGAAATTAAAAAAAAATAAATAAATAAATTGCGTAATGATTTTTAACGGTCTCACATCAAAGATAACCGAAGAAGGTGGAATAAACAGACTTAGATGCGGATATATGTTGGCAGACTGATTTTATGCTTGCATATATAATTATTACATGTAATATTGTTCTCTTTCGATGCATCGGAGTTATCCTCCCAGATCATCTGTTTGTTGGCGCTATTTCTTGCACAGTCTAGCATCAAATTCCACCGAGGAAGGGCTAATTCAGTCTTAGAGGCGGATATGTCGTTGGCTGTCATAATCTCTGTCTGTCAGTCAGTCAGTCTGTCTGTCTCTCACTCTCTCTCTCTCTCTCTCTCTCTCTCTCTCTCTCTCTCTCTCTCTCTCTCTCTCTGTATCACTGTCACTGTCTGTCTGTCTGTCTGTCTCTCTCAAGTCGCTTCAGCTAAGCTACCAAGAAATAGTTTACTCGGCACTCGCATTGTCGATGTCGAGCGCTGCCGAGGGTTTGTGCACTGAAAGGGATCAAACTGAGAAGGGCGGAATTCGATCAGCCAGGCTGCATTGTACTGCGGAAGGATTAGCACCGTCTATCAGAGGCGCCACCATTGTGGGGGGTTGTTCCATCGTGCCCAGTGGCGTGTGAAAGATACTTATCTACCGTATTGATCACCCAGGAATAGTGTTTGGTCTTAAAGCTTTTTTTTTCTCGCTTTTTGTCCCCCCTGTACGTACCCGGTCAATGTGGTTTCATTCCGTTGAAAAATCGATTTTTTTTCTCCTGTCGCTTTCTGCTCTGTCTTACGCCGTAAATAAATTATTTAACAGTTTTACGGCAGGGAGAACTTCGAAAGAAGCACGATCGGTACATTCACTGACGGGCGCAGTGGCGTGGTGGTAAGACGTCGGCCTCCTAATCGGGAGGTCGTGAGTTCGAATCACAGTCGCTGCCGCCTGGTGGGTTGAGAGTGGAGATTTTTCCGATCTCCCAGGTCAACTTATGTGCAGACCTGCTAGTGACTTAACCCCCTTCGTGTGTACACGCAAGCACAAGACCAAGTGCGCACGGAAAAGATCCTGTAATCCATGTCAGAGTCCGGTAGGTTATAGAAACACGAAAATACCCAGCATGCCTCCCCCGAAACCGGCGTATGCTGCCTGAATGGCGGGGGTAAAAACGGTCATACACGTAAAAATCCACTCGTGCTAAAAACATAAGTGAACGTGGGAGTCTAAGCCCATGAACAAAGAAGAAGAAGAAGAAGAAGAAGAAGGTACATTCACTCAAAGATGAAGCGAAGAACTCCGTTGCTGCGTTCCGTCGGGGTTCGAATTGGCTGTTGAAGGTCATTTGCCGTTGCAGATGGAAAACTGAAGAGGCAAAAATGTGGTTTTGGGCAGATTATTTTCGTATAAATCTCAGTAATATACAGCATATATATATAAATCGCCGTCTGCATATAGCCACCTTTAATACATCTGGCCGGAGGGGAAAAAACACGTAATAAAAAGCCACACTAAGTGGATGTCTGTTCATGGAACTCCTCACATTTCGTCATCTGTTTTTCGTTCCAGCAGTCGAGGCGATGAAAGAAGGCTTTTAGTTTGGAAAAGCTGCTGAAGCGATGAAAGGAGTTATTGTATGAATTCTCTGAACTGCCCGTGTGAAACAGGCCCACAGACCCCGGAGCATGTCCTGCATACCTGCCCACTCCACCAGGAAGCCAGAACAGATCACTGGCCCCAAGGTGCCACACTGCAGGAGCAACTCTGGGGCACCAAAGACTCCCTGATCCTGACCACCAGCTTTATTCAAGCTACAAAACTTGAAGTCTGACCTGAGGCCAAAAATCCTGGAACGCCGAAGAAGAAGAAGTATGAATTCTGTTTAAGGCGTATTAATTACAGACGAAGGGAGGCGATTTGCACTTTTCTGGTGCATGTTTGACTTACGAAGAGAAACCACTTTGTCGAAATAGTCCTTCCCAAGCAAACTCTGGAATCTGGATTGTTTTGTCTTCTTTTTCTGCGTTCATGGGCTGAAACTCCCACGTATACTCCTGTTTTTGCACGAGTGGGTTTTTACGTGTTTGATCGTTTTTGTTTGGCAGCCTTACGCCGCTTTTCGTGTTTCTATAACCCGCCGAACTCTGACATGGATAGCAGAATCTTTTTCGTGCGCACTTGGTCTTGTGCTTGCGTGTACACAGGCACTATCAGGTCTGCACATAACTTAATAGTTTGATTGATGATGTGAAATGTGTCTGATTGTGATATTTTGTCGTTACACACTGAGAACTACGCATGCTTTCTGTTATAAACAACGCTTTTGTTAGTACTCCTTATCTGTGCAATGATGTGTTGTTATGTCTGACAAAATAAGAAAACTACTCTGTAAAGTTGCATTTTTTCTCTCCAAATTGTCTAGAAAAGTCGCTGCTAGTTGTTGTGAGTAGTGTAGTCTTCAGACGTTACTGGAAGTATTTGTAATGATATTAGTAGACGAATTCGGAAAACAACTCCGTCGGGTTTGTATCGACTGTGGAGAGTGAATACCCTTGCCAAAACCTCTGACAAACATTGGAGGGGCCCATCACTAGCGAGGGGTGTGTCGGACACACATTGGAGGGGCCCATCACTAGCGAGGGGTGTGTCGGACACACATTGGAGGGGCCCATCACTAGCGAGGGGTGTGTCGGACACACATTGGAGGGGCCCATCACTAGCGAGGGGTGTGTCGGACACACATTGGAGGGGCCCATCACTAGCGAGGGGTGTGTCGGACACACATTGGAGGGGCCCATCACTAGCGAGGGGTGTGTCGGAAACATTGGAGGGGCCCATCACTAGCGAGGGGTGTGTCGGAAACATTGGAGGGGCCCATCACTAGCGAGGGGTGTGTCGGACACACATTGGAGGGGCCCATCACTAGCGGGGTGTGTGTTGAAACATTGGAGGGGCCCATCACTAGCGGGGTGTGTGTCAAAACATTGGAGGGGCCCATCACTAGCGGGGTGTGTGTTGAAACATTGGAGGGGCCCATCACTAGCGGGGTGTGTGTCAAAACATTGGAGGGGCCCATCACTAGCGAGGGGTGTGTCGGAAACATTGGAGGGGCCCATCACTAGCGAGGGGTGTGTCGGACACACATTGGAGGGGCCCATCACTAGCGAGGGGTGTGTCGGAAACATTGGAGGGGCCCATCACCAGCGAGGGGTGTGTCGGACACACATTGGAGGGGCCCATCACTAGCGAGGGGTGTGTCGGAAACATTGGAGGGGCCCATCACTAGCGAGGGGTGTGTCGGACACACATTGGAGGGGCCCATCACTAGCGAGGGGTGTGTCGGAAACATTGGAGGGGCCCATCACTAGCGAGTCGGAAACACGTGCTCCTGGCCACGTGTTGCTGAACATGTCCAGATGACATGGGATGAAGAAGTCCTGAAACTTGGACAATGCTAAATAGAAACCGTTTTAAATCAACAGCTCGGCTGTACGAAAAGGAAGGCACCTGTAACTAATGCTCTCCTTTTTGTGCAAACAACCTTGCTTAACTCACCGGTATACTGTAAAAGTGTCAGTACCACCCCCCACCCCCCACCCCCCCCCCCCACACACACACACCAACACACCTTTTCTTTAAAGTACAGAACGGTGTGCATTGCCAATGTCTTTTGCACTCCACCGCAAAAACAACATCCACGTGCCAACCTGAACTTTTTGTTTCTACTTGGTATTTGAATTCAAGCATCCAGGACTGAGGTCGACTCGTTTTGTTTTGTTGGCGTGGGCCCAAAGACGATACCGAATATTCCCATTGCAGTCAATGAAAAGCAGAATCTGCACGTTACGCTACACACTAGACTCCCGCCAGAGCGTCGAGCCTTGCACGAGGGAACTTTAAAAGCTTTAAAGCAGCTGCCCAACGTTGAAATCTCATGGGAGAACTTCGTAACATTGACAGTGGCTGTATATATACCTGAGAGGGTAACATGTTATTCTATGAGTGAGAAAGTGTTGACGTGATCTATGTTAGTTCAGAAAAAAAGCACAGATATGTTTTCAGTTCACGTTTTTGGAATCGTACACCAGTTATTTTGCATGATAGTTATTGTCCCCTCCCACGCGATTTAGACCGGAATCAGAAAGAAAAATATGGTTTTTTTACCGATTCATCATGAATTATATTACGACCGAGCATTATGTCTGTTTCATTCTTGACTGACCTGCTAGAAATCCGATTACCAACGTGTGGCCTTTCAAAGCCGTGTCATGTCATGATACTGAAACGCATGCTCCATAATGATTTTTTTTATTGCTTTATCGTCACTCCTTTAAACTGTAGGAATAGTAGCTTATGGGAAATTAAAAAGAAATCCAACACTGCAGTCAGGATGTTCATATTTGGTATGTGTCAAAGTTACGGGATGGTCTTCTCACATGTAAATGACTGGCCAGATCTGAGAAATTGAGTCGAATTTTTCACACGGGAAAGACTGTGCCTTTAAGTTTAAACTTTAACATTCTTTTTTTTTTTAAGTCAGTGAATTATACTAGATTTGATACCGACCACCCACTCTGTGCGCCCGCAGACCTAATCCCCCTACATTATGCCGCAGCACGCAGAGGGCGCAGTCGGCAGTGAACTTGAACATTGTCGCCATTGTTGGCGAGCTATCTAATTGCTCTTAAATCCACCCAGAACATTCTGTCAATATTGTCAGAAACGGAACGAGCATGTCTGGGTTATATTGAGGCATTTCATCTTGACGAATGTGCTCGTTCTCGTTCTGTTTTAACAATGCTGATCTTGAAAAGGATTACAACTACAATCAGGCCTGGCATTTGATGTCAACATAATTATTTTGATACTGAATGCCGCTGGAGACAAAACGGACATGGGCATCGCCGTCCCCACGCCCCTTTTGGTATCAAAGTTGAACAAAATTTAATGAGAACGATGAGAAGTTGTATGGAAATATTTGCAGCTTGAGTGCAAGTATTAACTGACCAGAAACAGTCCATTCGGGACCAAAACGACTCAATTCGACCAGTTGTGTTATATATTTCTGCACCAGTCAAAGTGGCATACTGGACCATTTAACACTGCGCGATTATTGTTTGTTTGTTTGTTTGTTTGCTTAACGCCCAGCCGACCACGAAGGGCCATATCAGGGCGGTGCTGCTTTGACATTTAACGTGCGCCACACACAAGACAGAAGTCGCAGCACAGGCTTCATGTCTCACCCAGTCACATTATTCTGACACCGGACCAACCAGTCCTAGCACTAACCCCATAATGCCAGACGCCAGGCGGAGCAGCCACTAGATTGCCAATTTTAAAGTCTTAGGTATGACCCGGCCGGGGTTTGAAGCCACGACCTCCCGATCGCGGGGCGGACGCCATACCACTAGGCCGACCGTGCCGGTCGCGATTATTGAATTCGCTACATTCACCCCAATATAATAGTTGAAGTTATCACCTCAAAAACGTATTTTTTAATAATAATACGATTCTCAACTAGAAATACTTGATATGAGCATGATGCTCGAGTTATGCCCAGGGTTAATGTTCCTGTGTCTGTTCTGTGTGTGTGTGTGTGTGTGTTTGCCACTGCCTGTCTGCCCGTCTTTAAAATCAGGATTAACTCTATTTTATATGTGGTAAGTGAACGTACAGTTTGAGATCCAAAGGGCATACGCATGCTTGTACAAAAGCGGGTAATGATTATGGGCATAGGGCGGGGATGTAGCTCAGTCGGTAGCGCGCTGGATTTGTATCCAGTTGGCCGCTGTCAGCGTGAGTTCGTCCCCACGTTCGGCGAGAGATTTATTTCTCAGAGTCAACTTTGTGTGCAGACTCTCCTCGGTGTCCGAACACCCCCGTGTGTACACGCAAGCACAAGACCAAGTGCGCACGGAAAAGATCCTGTAATCCATGTCAGAGTTCGGTGGGTTATAGAAACACGAAAATACCCAGCATGCTTCTTCCGAAAACGGCGTATGGCTGCCTAAATGGCGGGGTAAAAAACGGTCATACACGTAAAATTCCACTCGTGCAAAAAACACGAGTGTACGTGGGAGTTTCAGCCCACCAACGCAGAAGAAGAAGAAGAAGAAGAAGAAGAAGAAGAAGAAGAAGAAGAAGAAGAAGAAGAAGAAGAAGAAGAAGATTATGGGCATTAATCCCTGCCTGTTTTTTGGCTCCGACGCGGCCGCTCACTTCACCGACGACTTAAACCGTACGGTTGTAGCATTGAGACCTTTTTATGTTGCAGTCATTACCCAAAGTCCCAGCAATAATGTTTTTCAAGGTGTAGAGCTCAGTTAGTCACAGATGCGGCCATGCATCACACAAACAGATTTTATCGCACATTAACGTATGGGGTGATTTCACCACGGCCCTCGACGAACGCTCGGTCTGGTGGAAAAAAATGTACTGACCATCATGGTCGAGACTGTCTTCTGGGGTGGTATTGCGTTGCTTTTTTTTTTTATCCGTGTTCTTTAAGTGTTTATTTTACAACTGCATGATCGGATGTTTGTTGTTTGGTTGCGTATTTGGCTGTTTGTTTGTGCTCTTTGTTCGTTTTTGTGTGGATTTGTTATACAATGTGAAAAACTTGTTTGGGGGGTCGACTTGGAACGTTTCAATTTAGCCTTTCTACTGTTGTTTCCTTTTTACATTTAGTCAAGTTATGACTAAATGTTTTAACATAGAGGGGGGAATCGAGACGAGGGTCGTGGTGTATGTGTGTGTGTGTGTGTGTGTGTGTGTGTCTGTCTGTCTGTCTGTCTGTCTGTCTGTCTGTCTGTGCGTGTGTGTGTGTAGAGCGATTCAGACTAAACTACTGGACCGATCTTTATGAAATTTTACATGAGAGTTCCTGGGAATGATATCCCCGGACTTTTTCATTTTTTCGATAAATGTCTATCATGACGTCATATCCGGCTTTTTGTAAAAGTTGAGGCGGCACTGTCACACCCTCATTTTTCAATCAAATTGATTGAAATTTTGGCCAAGCAATCTTCGACGAAGGCCGGACTTCGGTATTGCATTTCAGCTTGGTGGCTTAAAAATTAATTAATGACTTTGGTCATTAAAAATCTGAAAATTGTAAAACAAAAAAATTATAAAACGATCCAAATTTACGTTCATCTTATTCTTCATCATTTCCTGATTCCAAAAACATATAAATATGTTATATTTGGATTAAAAACAAGCTCTGAAAATTAAAAATATAAAAATTATGATCAAAATAAAAATTTTGAAATCACTTTAAAAACACTTTCGTCTTATTCCTTGTCGGTTCCTGATTCCAAAAACATATAGATATGATATGTTTGGATTAAAAACACGCTCAGAAAGTTAAAACGAAGAGAGGTACAGAAAAGCGTGCTATCCTTCTCAGCGCAACTACTACCCCGCTCTTCTTGTCAATTTCACTGCTTTTGCCACGAGCGGTGGACTGACGATGCTACGAGTATAGTATTACGGTCTTGCTGAAAAATTGCATTGCGTTCAGTTTCATTCTCTGAGTTCGACAGCTTGACCAAATGTTGTATTTTCGCCTTACGCGACTTGTTCTTTTTTACTCCCTCTCTCCCACCCAACACCCCCCCCCCCCTCCCTCTCTCTCCCCCTTCCTCAGCGAGTTTTCATTTGTACTTCGTTTAGTTTAATATCTTTTTTTTGTCTCTTTCATTGTATTATGTTTTTTTGTTTACTCTCTTGTTTACCTGTCCCTCGTCTCTTCCCTTGTCCTCTTTTTTAACTCTTTTTTTCCCCTCAAATTTCTTTCTCTTCTTCGTCGTATGTCCCCCCCCCCCCCCACCCGTTGTTCAGTATTCTTTTCCTTTTTGTGTGCTTTACGTGTGAATCTGTGCACTAATGCATTGGTGTCAGCTCGGCGTCCTTTCTATTTCTGTTGTCGCCATGACTCCATGACTCCATGCAGTTTTATTTGTTTCGCTATCAAAGCGCCGGTCGATCGAAGTATCCCACTCTTTCTTTCTGTAATATTACTATACCACATGTACTAATATTCTTCTTCTTTTTCTTCGGCGTGCGACGGTCGTGTCACTCAAAGTCTGAGGTCTGCGGATGTTATGAACTGGCAAGTTTTGCATCCGGAGTTGTGTTCTCTGGACAAGTCTAATACTAATATTATTTATACAGTGTTGTAAAATTGCAGTAGGGATAAAGGACTAGATTACTTCGATCGACCAGCGCTTTGTTCTAAGCTCCGTGTGTAGTGCTCCAAGTCATGCTGTGTCACAAATGTCGCTATCGCGTCTTGCAACCTGATAGGGCGCATGCAAGACCGCCCGGTTAGAGCGGAACTTCCGCCACAGACAGCTCGCATAAATGTGCGTGATTTCCGGTTCGGCAAAAAGTTGACTCGCGTCGCGTGTGTGTTTTCGTGGGAGAGGGGGGGGTCTCTGTTTTCCTTCAGTCCGCATTTTACGGACACACACACACACACACACTCGCTCTCTCTCTGTCTTTCTTTCTTTATTTGGTGTTTAACGTCGTTTTCAACCACGAAGGTTATATCGCGACGGAGAAAGGGGGGAGATGGGATAGAGCCACTTGTCAATTGTTTCTTGTTCACAAAAGCACTAATCAAAAATTTGCTCCAGGGGCTTGCAACGTAGTACAATATATTACCTTACTGGGAGAATGCAAATTTCCAGTACAAAGTACTTAACATTTCTTACATACTGCTTGACTAATATCTTTACAAACATTGATTATATTCAATTTCTATACAAGAAACACTTAACAAGGGTAAAAGGAGAAACAGAATCCGTTAGTCGCCTCTTACGACATGCTGGGGAGCATCGGGTAAATTCTTCCCCCTAACCCGCGGGGGGTTCTCTCTCTGTCGATCTCTCTCTCTCTCTGAGTCTCTCTCTCTCTCTGAGTCTCTCTCTCTCTCTCTCTCTCTCTCTCTCTCTCTCTCTCTCTCTCTCTCTCTCTCTCTCTCTCTTCCGTGTAAATATGTGATTAGAGTAGTCCCCTCTCTGGGCGAGGGCTGGTTGAAAAAAAGCTCTTTGTATTGCTTATGCCACAACCCTTAACAAATAAAATTTGATTTGGTTTGATCTCTCTCTCTCTCCCTCTGTTGTTTGCAAATCCATTGATATACATTATATGCCATTAAGGTATTAAATAAATTTAGCAAATTACCCCCCCCCCTTCCTCCATGCAGAAAGGACAATATGTAGTTATTGTGAGACAGGGACACCAAAGCAGCACAAGGAACAATGGGAATATGAAAATGTAACCTCCCCCTGCCCTCGCATTGTAAGTTTGTTCCGACGATTAACGATGTTTTGATTATAGTTCACAGTTGCCAAAAAGGTCCGCTGAACCTCTTACTGCGCAGATAAAGGCAAAAGGATTGAGGGTTGGTATGACGGCTTATTTGCGCCAAAATTAAAAATTAGTAATTAACCCGTGAAAGTTACTAATTTTCACGAGAAAATTACAATTCTGACGGGAAAATTACTAATTTTCACGTGTTAATTACTAATTTTCTAGTGTTAATAACTAATTTTCAAGTGTTAATGTCTAATTTTCAGTTTTGGCTCGCTTCCTGACGGCTTACTAGTGCCAAAACTAAAAGTTAGTAATTTTCACGCGTTAATTACTAATTTTCTTGTACCTCGTGACTGTGGGGGCTCAATGCGCATGCGCGATTGTTTCACCTGCCAGAGCAAAACATCCTTCGATTCGAAACTTTTCTGGTCCATAGTTCTTTAATTAGATGTAAATTAACACTAAGAGCTGAGCGCATGTGTAGATAACCGTGACATACAACTGTCTGTCCGAAAACTTGTTGAATAACGAATTCTATCGAAAGATATTTGTGAAAGTGTGTGAGTCTCGATGAAGAGATCCGTCTGCTAGTCGTCGGACCTTTTGCACATGTCCGACCGGGCGCCATTTTTCCTCTCTCGGTTCGAACATTTTCGGATCGATTGTCCTTCCCTAATACACTTTTAAGCAAATGTATGAGTGTGGTAGTGGAAACAAATATGAAGTACAGTCTGCCTGACAACTTGTCGAATAAAGAATTATATTGAAAGATATCTGTGAAAGTGTGAGACCACAGCCGATCAAAAGTCCGTCTGCTACGAACAGCTTCGTTTCGAAAGTTTTCAGGGTCGATTATTCTTTTCTAAGATACCCAAAACAACGTTTAGGATAGCGCTATTGCAGAAAACAGTGACATGCATCTTCCCGTCGAATTACTTGCTCGATAAGGCCTTCTATTAACAGATATTTTAGAAATAGTGTGAGAGTGATGTTTGCCGGGCGTTGAAGCCTCTCAGTGCGGACTCTTAAAATCCGACTACTGTGACCGAAAACGAGGCAAAAATGAAAATTAGTAATTAACACTGTTAATTACTAATTTTCACGTGAAAACGATAACCCTAGGTTTTGGCACAAGTAAGCCGTCATAGGTTGGCCGCGTGTGAGAAAAAGAAGAGTGTCACCATGCAGTGACTAATTGTTTCCTGTATAGGTGTTGCTAATCGTGACTGAAAAATGCACGTCATAGAAGTGTATTCAACCGGCGTAGGCGTCGCAAACATACAGCTGTGTCAAGTGAGGGTGCAGTGTCACCATTGTTGTGCACACACAGGTTATCATGCCAGGGACACGCGTTGTGTCCCAGGCCACCCTGACACGGGGTCAAGCCGTATTCCTTGGATTTCCCCTCGCTGCGCAACAGTTTTGCGATACACCCACTACTTTTCAAAGATAATTTGTTCTTCAGTGTGCGCGGGTGGAATAACAATCTCCATAGTAGTTCACTTTGAATAGAAAAAAAGAAATGGGCGGAGGGCAGAGAAGAAGTTGTTACTCAGAGGAAAATGTTATCTTGAATCGCATTTGTTAAACATGGAAATGGTAACACAAATGATGAATGTCGTTCAAAGATATAAACAGTATCACCAGGGAGATCCCACATTGTATACACGCTTTTGTTGAAAATGGAAACGCTCCCCAAAACGATGAATATCCCGCGGACGTTGAAAATAGAAACAGTTTCACCAGTGTGCTCTTGCATCGTATGCACGCTTCTGTTCAAAATGGAAACGATATTCCCAACTAAGAAACGCATTAACAAACGTGTGTGTACGATGCACGCAGGATCACTTAAGTTTCATTTTTAACAAACGCGTGCATACAATCATACTCGTACCAGGGCCGGACCAAGTTCGTTTGAGGGGGGGAGGGGGGGGGTCAACTGAAGGCGGCAGGGGTCCAGGCCGGGCCGCCGAGGCCCCGGTGGGGTGCAGGGGCAACGCCCCGCTGGGGGATCTGGGGGACAAAGCCTCCCATAAGCCGAGAAAATGTTGCATTTGTGAGGTCATTTTTTTGTCTTTCCTTGCAACTGGGAATCAAAATTACACATTTTCAACAGAAACAAAACAACACGCGGAAGTGGGAAAGGTATAGGGGCGAGCACTCAATGATCTCACAGTGTGCAGTACAGTCCCTTTCCGAAACATCGGTTCCCCGATAGCGCAGATGATATCTTGTTGCAATCGGTTCTCTGATACTATTAATACTAGTGATAGTGTAGCGTGTGACTTGACTTGTGGCCTATGGTGATGGATTTATAACGGGGAGGGCAGGCCGTTGTCGACTTGATGTTGTTCATAATTTGAAATAGTTTTAGAAGACCAAATAAACTAAGAAAGGAGCTGCCCAGAACCGGGTGCGTTGGCGAGGAGTTGTTGTGGCCCTATGCTCCACAGGGAGTCTACAGGAATAAGTCAAGTAAGTCAAGTCAAATAAACTAAGGGAGTTGGGGGAAGAGCTTAAAAAGTCCACATATTTTTTTTTCTCTGAGAGGTACATCGGATGGCCAGGGGGGGGGGGGTGGAGGGGGGTCCGGAACATAGGACCCCCCCCCCCCCCCCCCCCCCCCCGATCCGGCCCTGCGTACAATCAGAAATGGTTCGTTCTCTGCTTTCAACTTGGGAGTCCCCATCGGTAGCCGTATAGTATGTGGTTGTCCTTGAAAGAAGTAAACACACTGTCTCTCTGTTTGTCTGTCTGTGTCTCTCTCTCTGTCTGTCTTTTTCTCTCTCTTTTTATCTCCCCCTTTTTGTCCACCTCTTTCTCTTTATTACATTTAGTCAAGTTTTGACTAAATGTTTTAACATAGAGGGGGAATCGAGACGAGGGTCGTGGTGTGTGTGTGTGTGTGTGTGTGTCTGTGTGTGTGTGTAGAGCGATTCAGACCAAACTACTGGACCGATCTTTATGAAATTTGACATGAGAGTTCCTGGGAATGATATCCCCGGATGTTTTTTTCTTTTTTTTTGATAAATACTTTTGATGACGTCATATCCGGCTTTTTGTAAAAGTTGAGGCGGCACTGTCACACCCTCATTTTTCAATCAAATTGATTGAAATTTTTGTAAAGCAATCTTCGACGAAGGCCGGACTTCGGTATTGCATTTCAGCTTGGTGGCTTAAAAATTAATTAATGACTTTGGTCATTAAAAATCTGAAAATTGTAATTTTTTTTATATAAAACGATCCAAATTTACGTTCATCTTATTCTACATCATTTCCTGATTCCAAAAACATATAAATATGTTATATTTGGATTAAAAACAAGCTCTGAAAATTAAACATATACAAATTATGATCAAAATTAAATTTCCGAAATCGATTTAAAAACAATTTCATCTTATTCCTTGTCGGTTCCTGATTCCAAAAACATATAGATATGATATGTTTGGATTAAAAACACGCTCACAAAGTTAAAACGAAGAGAGGTACAGAAAAGCGTGCTATGCAGCACAGCGAAACCACTATACTACCGCGCTGAACAGGCTCGTCAGTTTCACTCCGTTATGCACAAGCGGCGGACTACGGTCATTGTGAAAAAAATTGCAGTGCGTTCAGTTTCATTCTGTGAGTTCCACAGCTTGACTAAATGTAGTAATTTCGCCTTACGCGACTTGTTTCTCTTTGTCCTTATCTGTCACACTATCAGTCAAAGTGTATCTATCTCTCTCTTTCTCTCTAGATCTCTCTCCCCCTCTCTCTCCCTCTTTCTCTTCCCTCTCCCTCTGTCTTTCTGTTCGTTTATCTGTCTGTTTATCTGTCTGTCTGTCTGTCTGTCTCTCTCTCTCCTTTAGTGGTTTTGCTGAATCACCAGAAAACTTGGTATCACAGAAGGGGGGATGTCGCTGTCTTTGTTGTGTGACTGACGTCTCCTTGGCCTGACTCGTCCTCGCCGAGGGTTGATGAACACCAGCCCAACGGGCTTTTCCTGCTTTCTTTTCTCTCCAGGACATCGCTTTTGAGTGCTTCACTCGAAGTATTTGAGCCCCCCTTCGCTCAGCGAATGTCAAAAACCGCGCGCGCCCCCCCCTCCCCCCTCTCTCATCATCAAAGCCGTATTACCTTTACTCAGTCCCGACAAGATAGAGCATGTAGTAGCTGATTGAGATGAGCAACGAGCAAGTTGTTTTGTTGCCATTTTCGTTTGTGAAACGTTAGCCAGTTAAGTGCCGTTTAACTGAAACTGAAAGTGGTGTTATTACCATTTCCTTGATCTTTTGATACTTATTATTTTGTCTTACAATATATCCCTTCGCGCATATTTTCTTTTGCACACAGACGATCCACGCCACAAACATGCAGTGAACAGCCATGTTTCTTTTGCAAGAGCTGTTTTCTGTGTGTTTGTTTTACCAAGGCTCTTCATACTGGTATGCAATATTATCTTGAACGTCCCTTTAAGTCTTGAACGACATCATATTACTCTGGAAACCCTATTCGCAAAATGTTTTCGTTACATGCAATCAAATCGTGTGAAACGCCCATTATATTATAAACACCATCTTTCTTGTTGCGCGAAGGTTTGTTGTGATGTTCTTTCAAACGTAAAACGGCCTTTTGCGTTGCAGTTGTATAGAACATGTTCTGTACAACTGTATGAAGCGTCTTGTGTGGTTATGTCAAAGCATAATTATTCCTTTGAATTTGCTGTGAACATTCGGTTGCGAGAATTTGAATGACGACGCAGTCGGGCATGTCAGGCGACCACGTAGCTTAATAGACGATGTTCGGAACCAACTCGGCCGGTGTAACACGAAATTTTTACTCCACGAAAAATTTACTCCGGAGTAAAAATTTCGTACGAAATTCTTACTCCGAGTAAATTTTTCGTACGAGAAAAGAACTCCCCAAGGCACGAAAAAATTACTCCCTCCACGAAATTTTTACTCCCCATTTTTTTTACTTCCAGTAAAAATCTCGTGGGCGAAAATGGGATACGGGCAAAAGGATAATGCCAATATGTGATCTCGCGCAAACGAATGTCGCGCTACCCTCCCTCCACCCCTTCCACCACCAAGACTAACATGGGACAAGGGAGTATAAATTTCGTACACCTGGCATGGGAAGTTAAATTGCTCGTGTTAGGGTGAAGTAATTAATTCGACGTGTTTCTGACACTTCCCTCGATTGTGATTGGCTCGTGAATTGTTTGTCCCGGTATAAGCAAGGGTATTCACTCTTTCACAACCAATACAAACCCGACAGAGTTATTTTTCGGAACTCGTCTATTGTCGAGAGTTTCGTTGCTTTTTCTTGTGTATTCCTTTAACAACAAAAAAATATTTAAAAAAAAATTGATTCCGGCTGTTTTGGGTTCATGCATTCTTCTTCTCCCTGGGCTGAGCAGTTGCACGAAGCCAAAGTAGGTGCCACCCAAAAAGAGTGATACGCAGCCGCGAGGTCTGATTGGTCAGTTGAAATGGAGATTTGTTGCCATTTCAACCAATCAGACCCCGCGTGTTGTTCCCACCCAAATAGATGGCACCCACTTTGGCTTCGTGCACCTCAGTCCTGAAGTCCTTGGTAGCCATAGACCATCCTGGACCGCCAACTAGCTCTCTCTCCGCTCTTTCTCTCTATTACGAGGTAGCGGCCTCTCGCATTTAGGAACCCACGCTTACATGGCCTTTCAGAAATCAGGGGGATGTCATATCCGGTGTCGATTGTAAACATGGACGAAGTTGCCGAGGTAAGTTCTGAAAATGCTAAAATAAACTCAGCTAAAGTGCATATGGAACATGTTTTTCGATGAGTTTTGTTAAGTTTAGTTTGGAGTTTTGGAAAATCCAGTTCATTGTCACTTCCCATTGTCACAAATAACTGGAGCGTGCTTTCTTTTCACTGTCTTCGAATGCGCTGGCCTTTCAAACCGGACGCTAAGCGCCCCTGAAAGTCGAGCGTCGTAACCTCGAAGGGTCACGTGACGAGTTGGCGGTCCAGGCTATTTGGGCTATGTTGGTAGCCACAGAGGTTGAAGGGGTATACACAAAAACAACATCTTCTCCCTTGATCTCTGTGTCGTTTCTTTTTGTCCGTTTTATGTATCTGTTCACCTTGAGATACCTTCCTTGACGTGTACCTCACCTTGTAAATCGTCATTATAGACCCTATCGGTATTCCAAGCTCTTGTAATCTCTCGCAAACTTCAGAGCATAGCAAAGCATGCGGTACAGCGATCTCGTGCGAGCTGCACAAGCCAAGGTTCGAAGTTCTCGCGATGTTCAAAGCATAACAAAGAGCGTGTCTCGCGAGAGCTGCTCAGATACCGAAAAGGTCTATTGTGCCTAGGCTTTTACATGGGGTAAAATAATGCATCCTTCCATTTGGCCAAACACCACAATTCTACCGACTCTTTGCTTCCGTACAGTGGCCCATATGTTATTTTGTTTTTCATCAAATTTCCGTTCGTCAATGAGGCTAGCACTCAGTATGTCTTCAAACAATATCAGTATCGCTCATATGGATGAGAGCTGACCGTTTTCGCTCTGAAAGCAAGCCGCCCCTGACCTACGTGCATGGTTGACTTGCAATGGCATGGATTCAATGACCCAAGAAGAAAAGGGCCGTTAAAAAAGTGGTCACGTTGTCATGGTTGGACAGACAGTCTGGTGATCAAGTAGAGCCAGTGAGAAAGTGCCCGTCGGAAAGAATTTTCTGATACATGCTCGTACATTCAATGTCGTTGGTATCAGTAGAAATTGAAGTTTCCTTGAAAATGCCGGTTTAGTAAATGTTTTGCTCTCTCTCACTGCCCTTATGTCTGTCTGTCTGTCTGTCTGTCTGTCTATCTCTCTCTTTCTCTACACCATGAAAAGTAAAAAGGTGTTTGTCATCTATCCCCGCCAAACACCAACGCTGCCCTTTCTCCGATGTCAGTATCTCAAACAACCCGACTTGTCTTCTCAGGCTCTGGCATTTCACTTGTGAAAGAATGAATGAATGAAGCATGTGTGTGTGTGTGTGAGACAGAGGGACACCTCTCTCTCTCTCTCTCTCTCTCTCTCTCTCTCTCTCAGGCATGGAAACTAATAGCTGTCCCTGCCGGGCTGCCCTTTCCCCGGTGTGTGTCTCACAGCCACCAGACTTTCTCTCTCTCTGGCATTTCCCTTCAGTCAGATCAGTGAATGAATGAAACCTCTGCACGTGGAAACCGTCAAGCCGCCCAAAACAAAAACCGACTCAGACGGCACAGAAAAATGCCAGGCCATGCAATTGCTCCATTCATAACGACGGTACGGACGGGGAAGAAGACATCGTACGAGTGTGGCCGGGTCGCAAATCACCGTGCTATCTGTGACAGCTACCGCCGCACGGTCACCCCCCAACTATATGGAAAGCCGTTTGGCTCATAACCATTACACGCGTAATAAAAAATAAATACACGCGTAATAAATGATTAATACGCGTGTAATAAATGATTAATGCGCGTGTAATTTATCTTTTTTCTTATGCTATGGAATAGCATAATGATTAAATACACGTGTAATAAATATTTCATACGCGTGTAAGAAATGATTATTACGCGTGTATTAATTATTTCTTACACGCGCATGAAATATTTATTACGCGTGTATTACATATTTTTTACACGCGCATGAAATGATTATTACGCGTGTATTAATTATTTCTTACACGCGCATAAAATATTTATTACGCGTGTATTAAATATTTCTTACACGCGCATGAAATATTTATTACGCGTGTATTTAATCATTTCGTACACGTGTATGACATTTTTATTCCACGTGCATTTAATCATTTCTTACACGCGTATAAACTATTTCCTGCATGTGTATTTAATCATTTCTTACACGTGCATGAAATATTTATTACACGCGTATTTAATCATTTCTTACACGCGCATGAAATAGTTATTACACGCGTATTTAATCATTTCTTACACGCGTAAAAAATGATTATTACACGCGCATTAATCATTTATTACACGCGTATTAATCATTTATTACGCGTGTATTTATTTTTTATTACGCGTGTAATGGTTATGAGCCAAACGGCTTTCCATACAACTATGTTCACCCGACACCTTGCAGGTCAAGACTGTCCGCGGGACGGGCGGGCGGTCATTTGCTTGAAACAAAGGAGACTGATAAGGGTGGTTGGTCCTGACAGTGGGCCGCAGGGACAGGAAATGGCGGAGATAGGTATCTCGTTCTTTGGTCCTGTCGGAGGGTACCGAGTGCTCCTTGCCCGGTTCATAAGATAATGGAAGATAATGGAATTTAGATTTAACGCCCCAGTGGTGGCAGTGGCAGGTTAAAGGCACAGTGCAGCTCACAGCCTTCGTTTTGCGTTTTTGTTGCAGCTAAGCGCATTTACAGTTCAAAAATCCTCATATGGTAGTAAAACAAACCCAAAACTACCCAACGACGACATCTGTAAAGCTCGACAGTTTCTTGTTCACGCGAGTGCATAAATTAACCTAGTTATTACGTGGTGTTTGGTTGGAGTTCGATTCAACTGAGTGATTCCGGCCTCCATTTTGTTTTACACAAACTCACGATGACGTCTGACATAGTTTGCTTAGTGACGTGTCTTTTTGTGCATGATGTGGTGATCTACCTGATCTAAATTTAGATCCAAAAATAGGCCAAGACCAGCCGGGTCCGAGTACGAAATTAATTCGTAAACAAATCGCAGTTCTTGACTCTTTGGGTGCAAGTCAATGAAACTTGGTAGTTCTTCTAACGGATAACTGCCTGAGGTATGACTAAAAGCCCCAGGGGCTCCGTGCACCTGGATTTGACAAGTTCAGTACCTTTAAGGATGGCTTATTCCTTTCCTACGTTCCTGGCGGAAAGTGTTGTTGTTTTTGTTGTTGAGAGAGCGATCCCTTAATCGTTAGTGTTGCATAAAACACTCTGATTTAGTTCCCGATATCAATGATAAAACAGATGATATATGTCTGCCTGCATGTCTCTCTGTCTGCCTACCTCTTGCCTTCTTGCCGATCAGTGCCTCCCTGTATTTGTGCCTGTGTGTCTGTCTCTGCCTGTCTAAGTCATGCACAGCTTTCATTGTGGAGAACAGTAGGTGGTTGTGGCAAGCGGCATCACAGGTTAGTTCGGCCTCGTTTCTGAACTGACAAACACAGCTGTTGGATCAGCAATATCAATATCTATATTACATTCATCACGACTAAACTATTAGTCATTGACGAGAATCTGATCATGTTGCCAAAGCGCCAAGAAGATCTCGCTAATAGCTGTCCACTTTTGATTAGATATCGCTGTCATCTGATAATTAACTACACGCCTTGTCAGTATGATGTCCTTGCGTGTCAGTTAACAGTTACACGCCTTATCCGTGTCAGTTAACAGTTACATGCCTTATCCGTGTTAGTTAACAGTTACATGCCTTATCCGTGTGAGGTCTGTTGTGGGGGGATGAAATACAAGTCGCGTAAGGCGAAAATACAATATTTAGTCAAGTAGCTGTCGAACTCACAGAATGAAACTGAACGCAATGCCATTTTACTCGTAGCATCGTCAGGCCACCGCTCATGGCAAAGGCAGTGAAATTGACAAGAAGAGCGGGGTAGTAGTTGCGCTAAGAAGGATAGCACGCTTTTCTGTACCTCTCTTTGTTTTAACTTTCTGAGCGTGTTTTTAATCCAAACATATCATATCTATATGTTTTTGGAATCAGGAACCGACAAGGAATAAGATGAAAGTGTTTTTAAATTGATTTGGACAATTTAATTTTGATAATAATTTTTATATATTTAATTTTCAGAGCTTGTTTGTAATCCGAATATAACATATTTATATGTTTTTGGAATCAGCAAATGATGGAGAATAAGATAAACGTAAATTTGGAGCGTTTTATAAATTTTTATTTTTTTTTACAATTTTCCGATTTTTAATGACCAAAGTCATTAATTAATTTTTAAGCCACCAAGCTGAAATGCAATACCGAAGTCCGGGCTTCGTCGAAGATTACTTGACCAAAATTTGAACCAATTTGGTTGAAAAATGAGGGCGTGACAGTGCCGCCTCAACTTTCACGAAAAGCCGGATATGACGTCATCAAAGACATTTATCAAAAAAATGAAAAAAACGTTCGGGGATTTCATACCCAGGAACTCTCATGTCAAATTTCATAAAGATCGGTCCAGTAGTTTAGTCTGAATCGCTCTACACACACACACACACAGACAGACAGACAGACACAGACACACACACACACACACACACACACACACACACACACACACACATACACCACGACCCTCGTCTCGATTCCCCCCTCTACGTTAAAATATTTAGTCAAAACTTGACTAAATATAAAAAGCTGGACGGCAGATGAATGTATTTCTGCCTTTTATACCTTTATTACCTAGCCTGTTCTCACATACTTTGATATCTGTATGTAAAATGTCAACGGTTTTCATTGTCAATTGAAAGGAATGTAACCGGCACGGTTGGCCTAGTGGTAAGGCGTCCGCCCCGTGATCGGGAGGTCGTGGGTTCGAACCCCGGCCGGGTCATACCTAAGACTTTAGAATTGGCAATCTAGTGGCTGCTCCGCCTGGCGTCTGGCATTATGGGGTTAGTGCTAGGACTGGTTGGTCCGGTGTCAGAATAATGTGACTGGGTGAGACATGAAGCCTGTGCTGCGACTTCTGTCTTGTGTGTGGCGCACGTTATATGTCAAAGCAGCACCGCCCTGATATGGCCCTTCGTGGTCGGCTGGGCGTTAAGCAAAAAAAACAACAACAAAAAAACGAAAGGAATTTGATGCGGCCTGATGAAAATGTTATTGTCAACAGGTTAAATAGAAGGTCAAGGGGCATTAATGGAATGTACAATTCGTCAACGGTTTTCTTTAATGGGCATTTATGGCGGACTGTGGTACTTGGTGAAACTATCTGTCAACGACTTTTATTGTCCAGTGAAGGGACATTGATGCGCGAGGAACTATAATATATCTGTCGACGATTTTTGTTGTCCAGCGAAAGGACTTTCAACAGCACTATGTAGATTTTATCTCCACGGGTCTCATACCTGTCGCCGCGTACCCTAGCTCAATAAATCAAGGTGTCTTTACCCATGCAACAAGTAAAAGGGAAAAGCTGATCCACCCTGATTAAGTCATTACGGTGGTCACTTCATTTCCCCTTCACCTGCCACCCGGCGTGCTATAGGTACCCGAGTATAATCCTATAAGGTGAGGGGGGAATGTGTGGACAAATCTTTAGAACTTTTGATGAAGTCTTTGGGATATCCGAGAGAGTTATGCTTGTGTTGAGGGTTGGGACCCTACCCAGGTGGTTTGGTGGTACTATATAATTATGTGGAGGACGGACGAAGTTATGGTAAAACGAGCTTTCTGGGCTTTTTCGTGCATGATGGTGCATTCTTAGCTCGCTTGTAATTTAGCCACAGTGTTAAAATGAATGGACAAAAAGCAAGTTTTGTGAATAGAAAGCGGTTTATGTGAGACTTGAGAAACGTTGTTCTCGGCTCTTTGTATGTTTGTAATTTCATTGCTTTTTTTCTTGTTCCATGTTTGTGTATGTTTCACTGGGTCGTATTTGTCGATTTTCAAATTCTTTATACTGCCGTCATTTCTCGTTTTTGTGGTGTTTTTTTTGTAAACTGTTCAGATATCACACTATTTTACATGCACGTTCTTCCGTGTTTTTATTCTCGTCCCTCAAACCCACCAGCTTAGCCCAGCATTGCTTTGATCTCCTTTTAGCCCAAGGTTCTGTGACGCAAAAGCACCGGACAAGGTAAAATGCCCCCGACTACCTGGGTTTTGAAAGCGTGTGGGTATGGTCGCAGCATTGTCACAATCGTAAGTAAATTTACATGTCCGCTGCGGCAGCCTTTCAAGTGCCCATCGAAGACAGGTGTAGGATTACCTGTCTACAATTTGCCGGTACAATGGGCCGGCTATTCTGCCCGCTGCTTGCAGGACATGGGGGGCAATGGAGGACTGGGGTACACCTTGTGTAGCTATCCTTCTGGGGGGGGGGGGGGGTTGTTGGGGGAGGGGGGAGAGGGAGAGTTCAATTTGGGACGGAGGAGGGGTGGGGAGGAGGAGAGACTTCCCTAAGGTTTGGGGTATGTTTTGCATAGCCATCATCCTCGGGTGAAAGTTTTCAAGTAGATGGGTAGAGAGGGTGGGTGGTTGTGGTGGTAGTGTTCGTCTCATCCTCCTGGAGAGGGGGGGGGGTCAATTTGGGATGGAGGAGGGGAGGGGAGGAGGAGAGACTTTCGAGTGAGATGGAGGAAGAGGAGGAACTGATGGGGGAGGGGGAGGAGGGGAGGGGGGAGGGGGGCGGTAGGGAAATGAATGGGTTGTGTTACGTGGGTGTCAGTGACGGTACCTGTACCTGTCTTGTCTTGCTGTTCTTGGCATGGTCTCTATATTTTTTTTGTAAACTTGGCTTTGAGAGGCGTACATTTCGCGGGTTTTCCAAGGTTAACAAGACAAACCGCCAAGTAATTGTCTTTTGTTAATGACCTGCCTAGCTTGGCGCTAATGTCATTTTGCCATAGCTGGTGTTTTTTTTTAAATTTTATATTTTTCTTGGAAAAACAAACATCAATAAGAAATACGCCCAGAGCAGAAAGGAGTTGATGCCCTACAGTGCTACATGCCAACCGGCATTACGGGCAGTTCATTACGGAACACTCATCAGAGACATAAATACGCAAAGAAACGAAAATAAACGGGTTTCGACTTATGTCTTCATCAGTACTACACTTTCTTGACAAAGATGATGAGGGCGGCGCCTCTGTCACCGGGTCACTGCTACTGTTACATTGCCCGTTGCTACTAACGCTGTCGACCGCATTGGCCCACGACAAGCAATTTTCGACAGGTGTCTTCACCGAGTCGGTCCAGGACTGTGCCTTAGTTGCAGGGTAGTATTCTGTGTAAGACCAGATATAATTCAAAATATGCTCGGTGCCACTAAGTCAGAGGCAAGATATATATATATACTAGACGAATACCCGCTTCGCCGGGTACGGCTTCGCCGGGAAGAAGTAGAACCGAAGAAGAAAGGGAGATAAACGCGCAAAACACTGGAGGAGAGCGTTGTGGACAGTGACATTCTAAAAATAGTAACGTGCAGTGACATTCTAAAAAACGTAGTAACGGGAATATGGATTGACGCCACACGAAGGAAGGGAGATAAACGCTGAAAACACTGGAGAAGATAAGGAAGAGTTACTGGGAATGGATCCAGAGAAAAACCAAAATCGGTTCAGCGCTGCGCGCTGAGAGCACGTGTTGAAATATCTCATCGAGCAGGTTGTGTCCGGGGTGTACCTGAGTATGGCCACCACATTTGAAACAGATCCATCGAGAACCTTGGGCGTGCATCGCGAACACACAGACACACAGACACACACACAGACACACACACACACACACACACACACACACACACACACACACACACACAAGTCGTATATATATATAGATTATGTAGTGTTTTGTACAGGGCCACAATCGGTCACAGCCGCCGGCCTTACGACGTCAGCATCGGCCATCTAGGGAACTGTATTGGTCAGAGGCACGGACACCGACTGTAAACATAAACTTATTTTCACGTCTTCCACAACAATTATTCGGCTTATTTTCTGTCTCATCATTGTTCAAAGATGATTACAAAGCAACCAACAACGTCGTCACTTCAACGCAAACTGAGAACTGGTTTAGCTGGACGAGGTAACAGGGAAACCCACGTATTTTCCCAAGATAAAGTGCTTTTCTTGGCATGTCGCCTTGCCTTGTTTGCTGTGATGCGTAGTGCTAATATAATGTTTCTCACAAGTTTCTAAAGCCGCTGTTTCTGAAGGAATCAAGTCCAGGGATTACTTCTGACAGGCGAGCCAGAAATAAACAGCTTTTTGTTTGGGAAGTAGGTTCGGATGACAAAATGCATCGTCAAGAAAGGTGTTTCTTTCTGGCATGCTGCTGGTTTGTTCTGCTTCTGCGTCGCTGTATCAGTTCAGGTTGCGGGCAGAAACTGTGTACGGCAATGAGCATCCACCTAAAAGATAAACCGATTCAAATGTTCAGCCTAGACAAAAAGACATGTTTGCAACATATTTTTTAGTCAATCAGGAAGTCAATACAGGGCGTTATTCATATACAAAAAGCATATGAAATATATAGGGATGCGGCGGGGGGACGGCGAAGGATAGGGCAGAAAGGGGATTATTCTTGAAAGTAGTCGTACATCCTCATATTTCTCTGTCTCTGTCCCTGTCTCTGTCTGTCTCTCTCTCGGGCATTGGATTTGCTTCACGTTCAGTCCAGAATGGAATAAAAACACTGGAGATGCTCCAAGATAGAACATACATTTGCGAGGCTCCATTTTGATCATTCGTTTTTATCTCCCTGCAGCTGTTCATGAAGGAATTATTGGCCATCGTTTGGAAACTGTCTGCGTTTCAAAAGATTGTGATCCCGTTTTATTTTGTGTGTTTTTACACTGATTTGCAGAGTGAGAGAGAGAATGAAGTGAAACTGATGATGAATGCTCTGTTGGCGTGCGCGTATGGGTGAAACCTCATTAAGATTAAACGTTCGTTTTTATTACGAACAAACGAAGGCTTGAAATCTTTTCTCTGTCGCCAAAAACTACTTCAAAGGAATCCGTAGTAAGTCAAACTTCATTTTGAGAGAGAGAGAGAGAGAGAGAGAGAGAGAGAGAGAGACACACACACACACACACACACACACACACAGACAGAGAGAGGGTGAGGGAAAGAGGAGGGGGAGGGGGGGCACAAAAGAACAGCGATAAACTCAAAGAGAGACAGACAGACAGACAGGCAGAGATTGAGAGCCTTCATTTCATTTTGCAAAACGTTAATCTCCTGTGCTTTGTGTGCGACCGGCCGGGACAGCTTGATCAAATTCCCCATGGAGTCTGCTGCTTCAGCCCCCGACCTTATATTACGCATCACCGGGGTCGCTCTGGTCAAACCGTCTTGATGTTATCTTTTCTCCGATGATTTGTTTTCCTCCTTGGGAGCTACAGGTCTTTGTAATTGTCAGAGCCTCCGAGGTACAGTTGAACCCCCCCTGTTAAGATCGCAAAAAACACTCACAAAAAACACTCACAAAAACACACACACACAAAACAACACACACACACACACACACAAAACAACACACACACACACACACACACACACTGAGAAAACAAGGTCATAGAAGCTCGGGATAAAAATGTACATCAAAGATTATAAACAGAAAATCGTATGCAAAATCTTACGCATGTTAAAGGAGGTGAGCGGGGGTGGGGGGTGATAAAAGAGCGTGGGATGGAGGTGTCTGAAAGAGGGGGTTTACTGTGTAGTCCCCTCTGGTGTGCCGGATGGCAGGCTGGCCAATGTTGTTGGCTCTTCTGAAAAATTCATCCATGGATTCTAAGAGTCGTCTTCGTAACTTCTCACGACTTAAATGAGTACTTCTTTACTTGTCCTTGAAGGGAAATCACTGAGATAAGAACGGACGCAGGCAGACAGCAATGCGGAATTCAGCTAGTCTGCAAGTTAGTGCAATCATTCCCTTAATTCCTTCAAGTTAGTCGGCGCGTTAGCGCGATAAATCAATCGACGCCATTCCGTGGGATTCCCTGCTGGTCGCACCGTGAAAGAGAACGTTGATGAAATACTAGAATAGAATAGAACCCCACTGTGCGATGCTATTGGATTTGTTGGATGGCGTGAAATGAGTCTGGTCTTCCTTCTTTTCTATACTCCCCTTCCCTGGCAATGTAATTTATCATTTTATTTTTATTTTTTGTTTTTCACTGATTCCTCTTTTCTTTCCTTCTGTTCGGCCTTCGTCGATTGACGTCTTTCTTGCCTTTATATTGTCTGGCGTTTAATCTGCCTTCTGAGGTTTTGCTGGCATCTCTTTTCTTCTGTCTGCTTGCCTGTAAATTATCTTTGTCACTCCCTATAAAGCTGTGAGTGGGTTTGTCCATTCGTTTTCCAAGTGTTTGCTTGTGTGTTCGTTTGCTTGTTTGTTCTGGAAGTAAAAGAACTCACAGCATAGCAGATAGTGGAAAGGGCAGTCGTTAAGATCTTAGATATTGAGGAAACTAATCTTGTTTCCTGACAAAACAAAAGACATTCTTCTGTCTTTCTTGAAAAAATGACAGTGAAATTTGCCGTGCGTGTATGCGTGTATGTGTGTGTGTGTGTTTTCAAATGCTATGTCGAAGGAAACCTGTGGGTTCGTATTCAGTATCGAATGAACAGCAATTACAGCAGGAATCCACCTTACTTTGGACACCGCATTCCTCGGAAAATCAACAAACAATTGTATTTTGGCAGACGAGGCAACATCCAAACAGAGAATTAGCATTATATTTCAGAGTAAACAGAACAATTGTATTTCGTTATTAGAAACAAATTCCGCGGACAGAAACGACACTCACTCTCAGAATAAACAGAGCAATTGTGTTATCCCCAGACGACTGAAGGGAAAATTCGCATTTCGCACATGGAGAAAGAAACTACATTCCTTGAACGTCTCCGAGAGGAGGACTTTCATAATCGTACTTGGCGGGGAGGCAAACTTTTCAGACAGAGAAACAAGACAGTTGTATTGTGTCTTGAAAGGGTGTTCTGGGAAGACTTCAGGATGATGCTGTGGTTCACTAGTTCATTTGGATGAAAGGCACACACGCCTCTAGGACGAAAAAGAGACTAACAGCATTTCATTACATACCCGGGATTATTGAGGCGCAAAATCCAACTGCACAACAAACTTGATGTGAACAACTGAGAAGTGTCTGGATACTTCTGTTCGGACATTCTTTTCCGGGCCGGATTGGTGTTTTAAAGTTCCTATGACAACAGAGAGAGAGAGAGAGAGAGAGAGAGAGAGAGAGAGAGAGAGAGAGAGAGAGAGAGAGAGAGAGAGAGAGAGAGAGAGAGAGAGAGAGAGAGAGAGAGAGAGAGAACACGCACGCATACAGGCGGCTTAAAACGGAGAGAGAAACAAAACCAGACTGAGGGTATGAGGTAAGTTATTTTGCCCCGTAAGATGCAGACGACCGGCGCATGAAGTCCAATATTTCTGGCGGGGCGCCGGCAGATTGGCTACAAAAGTCGGGCTGGCCAAGTCTGGGTCATGTCCGAGACACGTTCGATAGCTTCCGTCTCAGTTACAACAGCCCTCGCCTTTACGGACACATATATTTTCATTTCCATACACAACTGCGGAACTCTCTTTACGATGTAAATTTATCCTAGATATGTAGAGGATGCAGACACATTAATGGCGCCTTCATGAGTGGGGATTGACATCATTCGGACTCAGTGGGCTGAGGTGTATTGTTTCAGCTGTGTATATATTGCAGGAGTAAAGTGTTTTCTTCCTTGCAACCGGGTTTGTTAGTTAATCGTTATCTTTCTTCCTGTGTAAATTAATATTGCAGATTGACACAGGTATCCTGCACGAAATTAATTGAGCTAAAAAAAAATCCTACTCCGCATAGAAAGCAGGCAGTCTGTTGATGTCTGGTAAATGTACAAGTGGAATGATGCTGTTAACCCGTGTTTAAACCTGGACAGATCTGTGGTGCTTTATATAAACATTTACATGGAAAGAAAGATTTCTCATCTTTTACGCTCAACAGTCAGTTCTAGACTCGCTTATTCTGAGCAGGTCGATGGCGAAACACGCATGTCTTCCCGTCTAAATTCCCATAAATGTCTACCAGACTATCAAATCAAATTTTATTGTACGAGCGGGGTTGTGGCATAGACATAGACATAGAACACTTTATTACCTCAACGTGTTCTATGTCTATGTCTATGTCTAAGCCGCAACCCTCGTACAATAAAATTTAATTTGATTTGATTTGATTTGATAAGCAATACAATCGAGATTTTATTCAACCAGCCCTCGCCGAGATAGGGACTCTACCTCATCCAGCCTCTTCCTGATAAGAAGGAAACCAGAGTCAAGCGAGTTAAGGAAAAGAAGGGCAGCTACATTTCATTGGACACCACGACCCCCACTTTTGACGGAAGCAATCTTTGCTCTGGCTGCTGCAAGACAAATTTGGCCCGGAGTCATCGTCTGATGGCCAGAGAGAGATGTCAAGAGGAACGCTGATGATGGGAGGGCTTGATGTAGGCCATGTTGTATTGATTGATCAGTGGAGGAGGGGATGGGTACAGCGGCGTTCGGGGGGGGGGGGGGGTAGTTGCACGTGCTTGAGAGAGAGAGAGAGCTGAGGGGGGGGGGGGGGGGGGGGGGAGGGGGGAGGGAGGGGGGAGGAGAGTCAGTGAGAGAGCGGAGGCTATTTTGATGCTTTGAATATATTTGACTGTCTTTATCTGTAACAACCTTTTTTTTTAAACTTTGTTGTTTACAGGGTACATAGAGAGAGAGAGAGAGAGAGACAGAGACAGAGACAGACAGACAGATACAGAGAGAGCAGAGGCTATTTTGACGCTTTGAATATATTTGACTGTCTTTATCTGTGACAGCCTTTTTTTTTTTACAGGGTACAGAGAGAGAGAGAGAGAGAGAGAGAGAGAGAGAGAGAGAGAGAGAGAGAGAGAGAGAGAGAGAGAGAGAGAGAGAGAGAGAGAGAGAGAGAGAGAGAGAGAGAGAGAGAGAGAGGGAGAGAGAGAGTTTTCGAATGTTCTTGCAACCAGGTTTAAGAGGACAATTGACGACCTATGAGATAGGGTTCTCGCATAGCCATAGCAGAAGAGTTAAGGGTGCATATTGTCCATCTTAACTTATCGATACATGTACCTGGATGATGACTGCATGATTTTTTTAATCATTGTTAATGCAGGGTCATTTTTGCTTGAATAATTTCCTGAACAAAATTCCAGCTGCTATGCTCGGGTGTGTGCGACTCTAGTGGTAAGGCTTATCCATTGATTCATTACGCAACCCGAATAAATCAGTGTCACACAGGACAGGAAAAAAGAAGGCTGACAAGAGTTCAGCGGACTGCACTGTGTCTCTCGTGTTGCGGGAAGTAACCTCAGGATCGTGATGCATAAAAGCCTATTAGCGGCACTTCGCACTGGCACTGTTTGAGCTGTAAATCGCCCAAATCGTCATTCATGAAACCCAGTTTCGACCCGCCAAAGTCACTTGACAGCTCCGTTGCAAGACATGTCTGGACCCTTGCTTTGCCCTCCGTCCCGGGCTGTCAAGAGGAAGGTCCAGATCGGGTGATCATAGAGGCCGCGTCGTATTGATTGCTCTCAGAAGACGAGGCTCACGTGCTATTTGCGATGCTGTCTGTGTCTTGTCTGAATCATCCTGGGTTTTCCCCGCACTGCTGACATCTTTAGGGAGTTTTATGGTGCTTCATTGGAAGATGCGGAACACGGAATGAATATCTGGTTGACGATGATTGGGTGTCTTTGATAACAGGATTCGTCTTGTTCTGCTTTCTGCTGCTTTGAAATTAACGTGAATCATTAATTGACATACATCTTGCAAGAACAACAATAACAAAGACTTTCGTAAATAAACTCAGAATTTCAGATAAAATACAAAATATGTGACAATCAGATGAAATAGATTGTAAAATTAAACATATCATGTATTGCACTGGCGCCTCCTTATCTGATAAGTGTGACATTCATTGCTCCCTACTTAGTTGTTCCCATTTTTGTTCGTTCACTCTCTTTCTTGTTTCATTATTTTTCAGGCTCAGTTACGAATTTGAAACTGCGATAGAAAATGTGGCGAGAGCCGTTTGCTCCTGGTTTATTTTTAATCTCCACCTAATGGGGTTTCACATTGCCTCCTCATTTCTTCAACTAATTATCCTGGCGTCAATGGTCCAGTTGTAGTGCGTTTTATTTTTTTAATGTAAGAAAAACCGAAGATACACGTACAGCATGTGAGGCCTTTTACAGTTTAATGCTTTTTGTGTTAAAGAGGTGTATGGTTACTCAACTTCAAACTTATGAAACTGTTTGCTGCAGTGTATCGTTTTAGCTTTGAAGTTCTTTAGTTAGGGCTTTGTTTCGCATGAGGGAGGTTGTGTTTACGTTTAACCGCAGACTGAAAAAAGAAAAAGATGCCAGTGTGATGTAATCATCTCATCGGAGGATTGGATTAGACATTCAGGGACACAGCGATGTCTCTAAACGATGATTTATAGCTGCTTGTAGTCGTCCGGTTTTCACATCAAAGTTTTTGGAAATAGAGTCCGAGCCAATGTAATTTAAAGTGGATGTTGTAGTCTGGTGGTTCTGTATTGGCAGCCTTTTGATGGGCGGTGTTACGTGGCGTAGAATATCCCTTGCCACCGAATTACTTGAACCCTATTTGGAACTGAGTGGTAAAAAGGCAAAAGAGAGCAAAAGTCCGTAAAACTGTAACCTGAAGATATTTCCCTCGGGTTTGTTGAAAAGGAAAGTTCCAGATGACAACAGCCAAGGAAGGTAGACGCTAGAAAGGATCATTCGTCCGTCTGTCTGACTGTGCATATTCATTTTGTGTGTTCATGTGTGTGTGTGTGTGTGTGTGTGTGTGTGATTGTGTGTGTGGTGTGTGTGTTTGTGGTCGTGGTTTTGCTGTTGCATCGGCAATAACAGCGGAATATATCAAACAGACTTGTAACCTACCTTTTTTTTTGTAGAGCTCTGAGACCGTACTCAATTTATTCACTGACAATAGTCTCCAAAAGCATGCGCCGAAACACAAACAACTGAGTACGCGTATTCGCAATCTAATCTGACTAGGTAGAATCGCATAAATGATCATATTTATAAATGTTTAAAAAAAAAATAAAAAAAATTGTAATCCCTTTTTTTTCCATCACATCCGTAATATTAAGAGGTTTTTCAAAATAAACTGGAGTTTCCGTTAACTCTTATTTAGTCTGCGATCGCACCTCATCAGAATTCGACAAGAGCTGAGCAGAGATATCGTCAGAAAGGAGTGCCATGGCGGACTGAAGGTGTTGGCACAGAACTGGTTTTGCAATACAACATCGGTGTTTATAACTGAGATGGTGATGATGATGGTGATGATGATGATATTTCCTGATATTTCCGGATTGTGAATGAACGTTTGCGAAACGTGCACACCCCTGTTTTGTGAATGTTAACGCCCATATATTTGCTTGCATTTATTAATTGGATATATACTGTTTGTTATCTGTTCTTGCATCATATGCCGGCGCCAGGGGTTAAAACCTAGAAGGGCCTGGGCGTGTGCTTTGTTTGCTGCTTGGTCGGCAGTATAAAAGTTGGGAGGGGGATGTGTGTGTGTGTGTGTGTGTGTGTGTGTGTGTGTGTGTGTGTGTGTGTTTCGTGTGTTGTGTGTGTGTGTGTGTATATGTGACTGTGTGCGTGCGTGCGTGATTTCGCTCCGTGAAGGTCTGGCTAGGAAGCAGACAGGCGGCGGCATAGCACACAACTTAACCTGACCCGACCTAAACAGAAGACAGTGATGTAAGATAATAAACCACGATGCGTGCAGCACGTGCGCCTGTTTGTTGGTGTCTTGTCCCGTCTCTTGTTGGAGCTGCAGGAGCTGCACAGATAGGGAGCGCTGGGGTTTCAATGAAACGTTCACTCCCTTGGCTTTTACACAATGGGAGGATGTTTTTGCCGATGGCTGTCTTTCTTGCTGGCTCGGAGAGGGGTCCTAACCTCCTTGTGAGTAACCTCTGACTCTCCGCGGTAGACCGTCGTGGCTAGATTCCTTGTTTTGTGCTTTTTTGTTGTTCTCTCTCTTCCTGTTGTGTGTGGCACGCGGCAGGTAATTTTACTAGGATTTGAATTTTACTAGGATTTGTCTTCGGCAAATGTGCCGAATAGTGGTTAATCTTTTTTTTTTTTTTTAAGGCAGCTCTTGGCATTCCCTCGCCCTCCTCCGTGAAAAAATTCAACAGCTTTGCCTTAATTAGGGCAAAGTTTTCTCTATTTCAAAAAGTAAGTTTTTCGCTAAACGACACCCCTGTTAGGGATTTCTATTGATCAGCGATGTTCATTTTCATTACGTTTGTGCGAAATCAGACCTTTTAATTTCAATAAAGGGTAGGGTTCAGAAGGAAAAAGTTCTATCAGGTTTTCTTTTCCTAGGTCAGTGTTAGGTTAGTTGGTGTCAGTGTTAGGTTTAATGACCGATTTTCACATGTTTGGCTCCTTTCTTGTCCCTGACAAGGTTGAGAAACAGGCAGCAGTAAACTGAACATTATTACCTCACCTTTTTCATTCATTGGTGTCTGGGATTTGTTCGGGGGTAACGTGCGTGTTCTAGTACAGTCAACTTTTTCTTGGATGTCATTCAATCGTTGTTCGCCACACCACGATAAAACCCGAATCGATAGCGTGTCACGAATGTCTGTTCCGTAGCCTTCCACGGAGAGTTCTTAAAGAGAGGTCATTAAGGAAATGGACTATGGTCTCCAGCTTTCTCCACTTCTATTGAAATGGGCAGAAGCTGGAGAGCAGGGGTTGGAGAAGATGTCTGTACGGGGTGAATGCAAACAATACTGTATTTTGTAAACATCACGTATGCACAATACGCTTTCTGTTTGTCCGTTTCTGACTCTCTGTCTCATAATCCTCCCTCAGTCTCTCTCCCTCTCTCTCTCATCCCCCCTCTCTCTCTCTCTCTCTCTCTCTCTCTCTCTCTCTCTCCAGGCCGTGCCTCTCTCTCTCTCTCTTTCTCTCTCTCTCTGTGCCTCTCTCTCTCTCTGTGCCTCTTTCTCTCTCTCTCTCTCCCTCTCTCTCTCTCTCTCTCGAGTCTCTCTGTTGCTCTCTCTTTCTCTCTATTTCTTACTTTTTCTTTCATCCCCCCCTCTCTCTCTCTCCCTCTCTCTCTCTCTCTCTCTCTCTCTCTCTCTCTCTCTCTCTCTCAAATCGTGTGCATTTTCTGAAAAGAAAGTCGAAAAGCTCACTCATTACTAATGCAAAACGCCATTACGGCCTTCACAGACCATCTTGCACTAGTCCCGCCTGTAAAACCACTGAAGTGACCGTTAACGACGAGCATTAGTGAGGACCGGCGGAGGGACCGTTGGAGGGCGGCTAAGTCCTCATTAACCGGTCATCCACACCGCTGACATCCGCCCTCCGCTCTTGTTGACCTGGGTCAATGAAGTTTGACCCAAAACTGTCCTCTGTGCAGATCCGTCGGCGACTAGTACACTCAGTACTCTCATGAGTGGACCCCTATCGTGTAAAGTTCTGAGTGTCATTCACTTCGTTTATTCTGCCCCTCCTAGCCTTCAACCTCTGTCCTTGTGCAGTTCGGACCAGCGTTTTAACTGACACTGATTAAACTTTATGTCTTCTTTCCCTGCCATTCGGAGAAAAAAAACTATGTCTTTGAAGATGTAGCTGTTTGATGAAGATCAAGAATTCTCGTAGCGAGGTATGTAAGGGACCTCACCACTAGTCTTGTCTCTCTTGTTCTTGTTGTCCCTGTTGGAATTAAGTCTCACACCCTCACAGCAAAGCCATTACTACATTGGAGGCCTTTCCTGGTCTTTTTCTTCTGTTTGAGATTCTTTCAGAACTAGCGACTACAGATTGCGATTAGGAAATATCACTATTATCTGGTTGTCATCTTCCTTCTTTGTCTCTTTACCGGCACGGTTGGCCTAATGGTAAGGCGTCCGCCCCGTGATCGGGAGGTCGTGGGTTCGTTAAAATTGGCAATCTAGTGGCTGCTCCGCCTGGCGTCTGGCATTATGGGGTTAGTGCTAGGACTGGTTGGTCCGGTGTCAGAATAATGTGACTGGGTGAGACATGAAGCCTGTGCTGCGACTTCTGTCTTGTGTGTGGCGCACGTTAAATGTCAAAGCGGCACCGCCCTGACATGGCCCTTCGTGGTCGGCTGGGCGTTAAGCAAACAAACAAACAAAAAATTCTTTGTCTCTTTCGTTAACGCGTTCATTTTCTCATGCTTTGGCATTGTATCTAGAACCAACAAAAACCATGATCTACCTTTGTAATAACGACAAATCGGTTTTGACTTCATCGCTGACAGGTCACCGTCAAAAGTCAAACTTCCGCTCGCTGACAGGTGCACTGAGATCATGGAGATGATCGTCATTGTTCCACGCTAGAGCACCGTTCTCTCTTCAGAAACCGAGAAAGCGGATTGACTGGAGCGGATTCGCAGAACTAATTTGTGGAAGTGCGAGCGTGATGTATATGATGCGTCTTGACGGGGCTTGCACCTCGGAGTGCGGAGCTTTAGAGAAGAACCGGGTCGCCACTAGTCTTGTTCACGACTGGAAAGTTAAGATACTTTAGTTATGGCTAATCCCTTTTCCTGACAGGTAGCTGTTCTTTGATCATGGCGGTCTCTACATACAATCGAAAAATTGTCAGTGTGAGAGGAGAGAGAGAGAGAGAGAGAGAGAGAGAGAGAGAGAGAGAGAGAGAGAGAGAGAGAGAGAGAGAGAGAGAAGAGAGAGACAGACAGACAGACAGACAGACAGACAGACAGACAGAGAGACAGAGACAGACGGACAGACAGACAGACAGACAGAGCTGCGTTCTCGTTCTCATGAACCTGTTGGTACATTAACAGTTTAATATCCCTACCAGTGGTTGAAAGCCGTGAGGACTCTGCAAATCATCAGTACTATAGTTTACAATTGTGAATAGGGGGTACCTCACATCTGTTCAAGTACAAAAGTCACGCACGGTAATATGTTAAGGAATTATACATGCGGTGCAGTATTTGGGGAGCGAGGGCAGAAAAGCTTATCGTTCTGATCTTTGTCGTTTAAAGAAGATAAAAACACCTTCTGTTTCGACCTGTCCGGGCAGAAACACTTTTCATTCTGATCTTTTTGGTTATGAAAAACTTCTGTTTCGACCTCCCAGGGCAGAAACATTCTTCATTCTGATCTTCGTGGCACTGAGCTTTACATACATGGAAAACGTCTGTGTCGACAATTCTGAGGGCAGAACAAATGTTCATTCTCATAATGCCTTTGTGATAAACATGGTACTGAATTTTAAGGCTATGAAAGACTTCTGGGCTCGGCGCCTCCCAGCATACCTTTAGTTCTGGACGACAGGTGGCGAGGACATTGCAGCAGCTTGCTTGACGGAAGTGTTCCGCATAGCTCCCAAGGTCCTCGCCTGTAAGTCGTTCTGCAGGCTTCCGCCAACATAGGTGTGACCACCTGGCAAGGGCTTCAAAGCTCGCGAGCTGCATGTGCTAGATATTGTCAGTACAAGATGATCTATACACCTTCCTTTCCGAGCTGGCTATTGTCTGCAAGATGCTGTCACTATCATCCCCACGCCAGCATTTCCGTGCTGGGTATTGTCAGCAAGAATCTGTGACAATCCTAACTCTTTCCGGTACACATCTGGCGGCGGAAGTCAGAATGTCAAAGCATGTACTTTGCTTCGTATTGTCAGCAAGATGTTGTGACTATGATGGGAGACTGGACTATAAGACACATCCCACAGTCTCCGCTGTGATCCGCTGAGTAATGATCCTTACGCATCTCTTTCTGGAACAGATTTGACGGAATTTCAAAGCATTCAGTTTACTGTGTATTGTCAGCAAGATGCTGTGACTATCATGGGAGACTAAGTTATAGAAAACACTCCATAGTCTCTGCTGTGATCCACTGAGCTTTGATCCCTACACATCTCTTTCTGGAACAGATTTGGCGGCGGAGGTCAGCAGTTCAAAGCATTCAGTTTACTATGTATTGTCAACAAGATGCTTTGACTATGATGGGAGAAGACTAGATTATAGAAGACACCCAGTCCCTGCTATGATCACAACGCCTGTCTTTCCGGAACAGATCAGGTGGCGGAGCTCAGACTGTTAAAGCATTCATATCGGTGTGGTTCATGTTAATGTTATGGGTGGATCAGTCAATGGTATGGCGTCATGCTCTGGAAGACAGAAGGGGTACTAACTATCCGTAATAGCGGAGTCTGTGTGGGTGTTCCGAGGAATGTTTTAGTGATTACGGGGCAGGATTGAACACGAGGAGTTCCCTATAGGCGTAGTTAGGGAAGAATGATGCGTCAATAGCGATAAAAACAGATGCGGGCGTGCCTCACTTTTTCTCTTTGCTTTTTGTGTTTTGAATCTCAAGTTACGCAATTCTTTTTGAGTCGAGCTCATTTTTATAGTATCGTTTGTAAAAGTTGGTTTGCTGGTCACTTGTTTAAGTAAAAACGTTTACTTTATTGTTTGGTTTTTATTCAAGATGGACATTTGTGTAAAGAATTCCAGATATATAGGTAACCTCACCCAGCTTGAGTTTTTCGTATTTGATTATACATGAATAGATAAAGATCTTAATTCCATTATTGTCCATTCTCCTTGTACCTTGTAACTGCTTTAACCGCTGATAGTATCTAACTACAGTGTATCCCCCTTGGAGTCGATTTCTATGCATTCCTTCTGGGATACATGTGAAAGGGAAACCGTTACAGGTGAAACACCCAACACAGGAAACAAGAAGACAGTGGTGGGACAATACAAGGAAGGATGCGGGGTAGCTCCATGCGCTCTGTTTTAGCGGTCTGACCTCTGCTATTTTGGCGGCAACGATCTGGGTCCCTGTGCGGTATTTGGGGCTTGTTTTAACACATGTTTTCTCCCCCGACCCGACCAGTCTTTATGCCTTTGTCTACGGAAACTATGGCCCCGTATTATATCGCCATCAGCTGTGAAAAGGACAAGGGTTTGGTGAGGATGGGAAAACGTTTATTCGCGCTAACTGCAGCCGTGTGTGTTCCACGTGCAGAGCTATTGTATTGTGATTGTCCTGGACATGGAGTGGCTTGGTGCACTCAGCCCCGAACCTTGTTGTGCTTTGTTCACTGTTGCTGGGTCAGTCTCGTACGTTTGTGATTGGCGGTAAAGCCTCAAATTAACTAAGCGAAGTCAACAACGCGAAGTATACAGGAACTTGAGTTTTTGGTAAAAAGACTTCGCGAAGTCGACTTCTGGCTCAACTAAATACCGCCAAGTGCTTTGGTGTACTAGCCGACCTTGCATGTAAGCTTTGGTCAGTGTTGCTGGCCATGATCTCTGTCCAAATTGTTTGAAGTGAATGTACAGTAAAAATGCATGCCCCTAATTGGCCCCTGCTGCCACTGATGCTGGATCAGTCTCACTTGTCTTTGAGCATTGTGTCCTTTGGTTAACTAATGGACTTAGCGAGTGTTCTTTGGGCTGTGAAGCTGGATCTCTCTCACTTGTCTTTGAGCATTGTGTCCTTTGGTTAACTAATGGACTTAGCGAGTGTTTTTTGGGCTGTGAAGCTGGATCTCTGTCTAAATTGTTTGAAGTGTATGTACAGTACAATGCATGCCCCTATAATTGGCCTCCGCTGCCACCGAGGACGTTCAATCTCATTTTCAGTTATCATCATCTCAAACTGAATGGTCGTCGGTCGTGTCATTCAGGGAGGGGATGAAATTTGAATGGCCCCCTCAACAATGCGTGTCAGTCGATATCGCATTCTAAAACCGCGATCATTGAGACTTCGTTTTGAGTGTTCTGTCAACACGTGTGTCGTGTTCGTGGTTGTACACAGCTTGGTGTCACGTGCCAGGCTTTCCGTCGGCCCCAGAAAGTAGGATTCGTCACTATACAGTTGTACCTAAGACCAGTAATAGAGATGTGGTTATGGGGTGGGTGGGAAAATTGTCGATGTCTACAACTTTCCATGTGACTGTTTACGTAAAACGTTTCCATAAATTCTTTTCTGACTCACAAGATGAGTGGAGCTTCATACATGTATTGGTAATTTGTCGACTCTTTAGTACTTGTCCTTTAGGACTTGTCCTCGTCGATTTGCTGCCGCTCGTTCTACCTCTGTGTGGGCGCGATGGGACAAAGACAAGTAACACAAGGGATGAGAAACAAAAGAACAACATTTACTTAATGAGTAACAGCAGAGAGGGGAGTACATAAATCTATTATTACTCTTTTCGGTAACAGTGATTGGTGGAGATCTATGTGAGACAATACAAAAAAACAAAACAAAACAAAACACTCACAGACATCCACACACCGTGCAGGGAGAAAGCGTTATATATCTTCCACGGTGTTGTCCACATGCCGCAAAAAACAACAACCTTGAATTCCACAAGTACTTCAAACCCCAGCTTCACTGTGACACAAACATGGAGAACCATGTCCCCTCCCCTTCAAGATCAAACACTGGACACAGCCGGAGGGGTCGGAGGCGTGGACTGACGGACAACCAGGTAGAAAAACACGGACCACACTTTGGCATCCGTCCACAAAGAGCTTTTTCAACTCAGCACATTCGAACGTTGACGCCTCAAAGCTGGCTTGCTGCTCCAGCACTGAGAGGAGGCGGCGGAGTGTTGACTGCGGAACTGTTTGTCCACCTTGGAAACGGGGGGTGGGGGTGGAGACTGAGAAGACTGTTATTTTGTGAAGAGGGGATTGTTTGTTGTTTTTGCTTTGAGTGTTCGCACGGGCCTTCTGTCCTGTTTTTCTTCCTGCTGTACAATTGATTCCACACACAAATGAAAGAGAGAGAGAAAGGGGTTGTTCATTGTTTTCACATTTTTATCGTGCTCTCGGTGCCCTTGGATTTGCTGTCGGTGTCTTCTTTTTCGTCCGAGACTGAATAATATAAAAATGGGGGAAACAAACGGGGACACGGCTGTGTGCATGTTTGTGTTTTCTACGAGAACTTTTTTTCTTAAACAATCATTTCTGTCCCCCCCCCCAAAAAAAAAGGAACTAAACACACTATACAATATTATATGGGGAAAAAGTACAAACGATATTTCAGACATTTCAAAATACAGATAAAGATCTTTTCCACTTCCTGTGACTCCTGTTTGTATTTCCATGGAGGGTTGTTCGTCATCATTTCCTTGATTGGCAATCTCCTGTTCGACTGTAATTTTTTGTGTCGACTATAGTCATTTTCATCGGATAGTTTTGACTATTTCACGGACCACACACCTGCCAGGTAGTCGTGGCGTCGGTGAAAGATATTTTTTGACACGTTTGCGAAAGAAGACAGATCTGGCAGATGGCCTCAGAATCAGTGGAAGAGCCTTGGAATAGCAAATAAAAACCGGTAATGACACGCGTGTTTAAACAGCATCAGGTTGTAGCTTTAATTAACTGTGGCACGACTGAACAGGTGCAAAGTCAATCCCGTTAAAATTTTGCTATCTTTACTGTCGTTTATATTTGTCTTATTACCGCCGGGCCTTGAAAAATGGTTTCCGCGTTGCAATTTGTTTTCGCGGAAGTCCCGCGTGGGTTTGCACGCTTCCGGTTGAATTTTTAGAGAATCATTGTACGAAAACATGCAGACTTTGGCTTCCTTTAAAAACATCAACAAACAGCGAAAACAACAACTTCACAAGCCCTTCACCGCACCCCCACATAAAAAGGAAGATAATTAAATTCATTTATTTTTATCGTACCCTAACACTTGAAGCACAGACACACACACACACACACACACACACACACACACACACACACACACACACCATCACCACATACACACACACACACACACACACACACACACACACACACACACACACACACACAAAATAAGCAGAAAAACAAAAACCGCCATTTTGGAACGACGCTGTGCATTTTGTTGAAGAAAACCACTGTGTGTGATCTGAAAAGAATAAAATATAAAATCACATAACAGGATCCTGCAACAAAGAAACCCTCGAAAGAAACAAAGAAACAAGCAAATAAACAAAAACACCGTATCAAAACATTGTTTTCAACTTAATTTAGACAGCGGAGGTGTCCTTATTTGACCCAGAAGACATTTGTTCCACACCCACATATTTTCACTGACCCCATTCCCACTTTGGGAGTTCCTATCATCCCAACTTGATGTTCCTTGCACAATGTGCAGGATCTAGGAGCAAGGTTCTACGACCTTCAGTTTAGATGGAGAAACTGCGCTGATTAGAAAGAGAAAGGAGGAGGACGCATTCACTGAGCTATCGGGTCAAAAGCATGTTTGTTATGGGGTTTATTCCTTCAGCCCTTTCATTCACGGGGCGTTTTCCGGGAAGTTTTTTTTCTAGACCCCGAGGAAAGTCTGCCGAATGTACATTGTAGTTGTGTGCACATTTTTGCACTCACAAATCAAGCCTCATGAACACACGTCTCTGCTGAAGAGATCTGCACGGTTGCCAGACGTAAACAGGAAAAAAAAATAAACAAAACAAACACTGACACACACACACACACACACACACACACACACACACACACACACACACACACACACACACACACACACACACACACACACACACACACACACATATATATATACAACACCCAGCAGCATTAAGACACACACACACGCTCCAAAAAAGCAAACAACAACAAAAACAAACAACAACACCAGCAGCACCAACAACAACACACGCACAAAAGCAACAAAAACAAATGTTCAACCTGCTCCAAACATTTCCAACTTTCTTATCGTTTAAAGTGCTGTTAAGCGTGTGTGCATCAGTTCATTGCGTTAAATGTGCAGAAAATGTTCCAATCGGCTCTAAGCTGTTTCAAGAAGGACCCGTCGACATATAATACGGCCCACTTCGTTATGTTAATGTTGAACGAGGGAAAACATGCTATTCCCATGAGACCAAAACACAAGGTTTGCTGGCTCCAAAGAGAAAAGACATTATCGTTACACGATAACTGTCTTTGCCTCAGTGATTCAACAGAGGTGCAACCTTGAGTTTCTAAAACTCCGACGTGTTTTGAAATTGAAATGTGTGGAGAATAAACGGAAACATCTGTTTAAGGTGAAGAAAGCATTCCGCTAACTTTGTCACGTAGTTGCTGCACGTGCTGTTATAAATCATTGTCTGCATTTAATGTGCAGAGTGATGCGGATGTTTTCTATTTGTGGAAGCTGCAGTTCCTGAGTTGTCTGCCCTCTTCTTTACCCAAAGCGGTTCCTAATGGTCGGTGCCTCACGTTTGCTTTTGATTTTAATTGTTATTTGATTGATATAGTGAATGGAAGAACTTCAGTGATCGTAGCATCATGCCGAGTATTTCCGTTTTCTTGATTCATATATTTGTGTAACTGTCTCTCAAGATCGCATAAGACACATTTTAACGGCAGAACATTTTTTTTTAAATAAAAAAAAGTGGGCACGGCTTTTCCTGGAGAAAGGTGTATTTTTTCTAGTATAAGATTCTGTGGCAGATCCCTTCAGACTCAGCGTATAGCCTTTCACACTTTTCGGTAGAAACCATGCATAAAATGTCAAGGTCAGTGCTAAAAAAAAGTCAATGCCCTACATTACTTTTTTTTCTTTGAAACTTGTATAAACGCCCGGTATTTATACTGCGAATGGGAGACAATCCAGCGTTTTCTCTTCTTGTTCTCTCTTTCTCTCTCTCTCTCCTCTCTCTCTCTCTCTCTCTCTCCTCTCTCTCTCTCTCCTCTCTCTCTCTCTCTCCTCGCTCTCCTCTCTCTCTCCTCTCTCTCCCCTCTTTTTCTCTCTCTCTCCTTTCTCTCTCTCCTTTCTCTCTCTTTCTCTCTCTCTCCTCAGTTTCTCTCTCTCTATCCCCTCTCTGTCCCTCTCTCTCTCTATCCCCTCTCTCTCTCTCTATCCCCTCTCTCTCTCTCTATCCCCTCTCTCTATCCTCTCTCTCTATCCTCTCTCTCTATCCTCTCTCTCTCCCTCCCCCATCCCTCTCTCTCTCTCTCTCTCTCTCTCTCCAACATCCGCGCCATGATCAGTGTCTATCTTCAACATTACAACGATTTGGATCGTTGATCATACACGTCCAACCTTGACAGATTTGCTGTGTAATGGGCTTGTCGCGCTATCAGTAGTATCATCGTATTTTGCAGCGAGTTCCCCACCATCTCAGTTACATCACGTGCAAAATGGGTGTTTCTACTTTTTGAACCCAGAGCTGCACTTTCCTAAAGGAAGTTTTGAATGGTAGAATGTCGAGAAGCCGAAAGGGTGAGAGAAAAAGGCACACGTTTTCAGTTCGGATTTCATTTGGCCGCTACGGTGGGCTCAGCTGTTCTCAGATATCGCGCGCGCGCGTGTGTGTGTGTGAGTGTGCGTGTGTGTGTGTCTCTCTCTCTCTCTCTCTCTCTCTCTCTCTCTCTCTCTCTCTCTCTCTCTCTCTCTCTCTCTCTCTCTCTCTCTCTCTCTCTCTTGATGATAATGATGTCGACAATGATCATGATGATGATGATGATGATGATGAGGTTGTTGCAGTGTGTGTGTGTGTGTGTGTGCGTGTGTGTATCTGTGTGTGTATGTGTGTGTGCGTGCGTATATGTCTGTGTGTGTGTGTGCGCACATGTGTATGTGCGTGTGTGTGTGTGTGTGTGTGTGTGTGTGTTGTATTGAGTGCGAACGTGATTGCAGGCATGCGGCGCGCGTGTGTGTGCGATTCGACTTTTCTTTTTCTTTGTATTATATTGACATACATGTACATTTCAATGTTCTATCATGCATTATGTATTCGTATAGGTAATGTTGTAATTAGTAATACTGTATGATTGCGATTGACAATTGCCCTTTTATTGTCTTTATTTTTATGTCTTAGTTTAGCAGGGACAGATTGTAAGACTAGGCGTGAGCTTAAAATCTCCATCCTTCTATCTATATATATGTACGACTAGTGTCTGTCTGTCTGTCTGTCTGTCTGTTCGCGATGCACGGCCAAAGTTCTCGGTGGATCTTTTTCAAATTTGGACACCGTATTCAGCTACACCCCGGACACAACCTCATCGATGAGATATTTCAACACGTGCTCTCAGCGCGCAGCGCTGTGCGCGATGAACCGATGTTTTGTTTGTTTTGTTTTTTGTTGTTGTCGGGATCCACTACCAGTAACTCTTCCTTATCTTCTCCAGTGTTTTCAGCCGCGATTATCTCCCTTCCTCCGTGTGGCGTCAATCCATATTCCCGTTACTACGTTACTATTTTTAGAAGGTCACTGCACGTTACTATTTTTAGAAGGTCTCCAGTGTTTTGCGCGTTTATCTCCTTTCCTTCGCCCGGCAAAGCCGGGTCCCAGGCGCAGCCTGGTATTCGGCTCTACTTCTTACCGGCGAAGCCGGTACCCGGCGAAGCGGGTAATCATCTAGTGAGTAATAAAGTTCGTTCGTTCGTTCGTTCGTTCTCTCTGCCCAGAAAGAGAAGTATTAGTATCTTTGTGTGGGAGGGAAGGGAGTGTGAAGTCGAAGTTTTACATACCTAACAGGTGAAGCACTTGCACTTTGCTTTGGCTGTTTCTCTTGAAGCCGCGAAATGTAAGGTTCAATGGGGGGTCATCATCCTGTAATTAATTAACCTTTTCGGCGTTCGGCAAATATTTTAACGTTCTTAACCAGCAGTATAGGCATTAACTGCTGCCAGCACACCCAAGATTATTCGATAACGAAATGCAACACTGCCAATTTTAAAGCAAGGTATGAGAAGCAGAAAGTGGTACATCAGTACTATACTGATGATCTGGGTGTTCTTAAAAAGGAGGAAGGGAACCAATGTGAAATTTCTAACTGAAAAAACACGTAAGGTATACGTACTCAGACGAGTTTTAACACAAAATGTTACTTCTTATCTGAGCTCTTAGGAAACATAAATTAAATCAGCATTTTTCCGTAGCAGTGATGGCAACCGTGTTCCTCTGACTACCGTGCTCACAACTGTTGACCTTTCTGCTGCTGCTGCTTTCAGAGACTCTTCTCAGAGGACAGAAACAACACACACAAACACATACAAAATATCGGCATAACTCAATCACTGCTAGTATTGTGACATTCAACAGCATTTAGATAATGTCATTTGTCTGACCAATCAAGAAAGTCCTCCGAGTCTGGCGCTCCCCGCGTAAATTGTCATCTGCAGCTAGCAGAGTGCACAGCAGTCCATTAGAGCCAGCAAACTGCCCAGATCGCCCCATGAAAAATACATTGACACGCGCGGGACAGAATCGATCGGGGCTCTTTGGCGGGGGTGGTGTCTGGATTCAGGAACGAAATGAAAGAGAGTTAGAGATGGAGGAGGGGGGGTTGGAGTATGTGGCGGGGGAGTTCTGTGCAATGTTTGTGAGGAAAATAATGATGGAATGACTCCGGTGAGATACAGTTTGCTGACATTTGACTTGAAGGTTGTCGCTGATTTCCCCTGACACGTTGTCGTGTCTCCGTCACCAGGCTATAATAAAGTAAGGCGGATGTGTGTGTGTGTGTGTGTGTGTGTGTGTGCGTGTGTGTGTGTGTGTGCGTGTGTAATGGGGGGGGGGAGATGTGCAGTATATCTTGAGCTCTCTCTTCAACTCGTTTCTTCTTCCCTTCCTCCTTTGTTTCCTTTATCTTTTGCAAAATCGGCACGGGAAGCATAATTACCTGCATCCAGAATTATACCCCAGCTATTTCAGTCTTGTTGCTCTTCAAAAAGCGGAAAGGCTATCGGCGCAGGGTTGCAACCTTCAATCAGCACACGACCCAGACTGAATGGTCCAGCAAAAGGCATCGGGCCGTGCTCTTCAGCGTCGTAGATCGAAGAAGCCTCAGGACAAGTGTTTTCCTGGCACGCGATTGTGCTTGTGAGCGAGAGAAAATCACGAGCATTCTTAGCGTGGAAGGAAATAAAGACGTCTCTTACTGTGCTCTGCTATCTTGTTGCTTGTTGAATGAAATGTGGGAGTTCGGCAGCTTCTCGCGTTGACGATTCCGGATGTCTCGTTACGATCTCGCGAAGAGAACGAGATCAAGGCTACCGGCGTTCTTCTTTTTTGACCGGCCTTATGATTCGTTACTCGTGGTTACAAGAAGGGGCTTTATATTCCGGAATCCTGCTTTTAGGTGTTCGAAACACCTTGCTAAGAAAAGAAATCGAAAAAAGTAGACGTTGCTGTGCGGGGGATGGGGGTGGCGGGGGAGAGGAAGGCAGAGAAAGAGTGTGTCTGAACAAAGATGTTATTTATAATTATTCTGTTCATGAACAAGATTGCTTTTTCTCCTCTCAGTTTTGATACTTAACCAGACTGTTTCCTACCGCCTCTTATGAAATCAACTTTCCCAAACTGAAGCAAGCATTTAGACGAACACTTGTTGAGATTATTTTGACAGCTTAAACAGCCTTACTTAAAATATTTATAGGAGTAGAAGGCTGCAACGATTACATCTTTTGGCAAAGTGATGAAAGGCAAGTGGAATTCAACACCAATTCTCCGGCGGGATTTTAAAGGCAACCAGGAGGATTTAATAAGAAATGTTTGCTTATTGGCATAACTGAGGTGCACCCTCTCGTTACCAAATTCAGTGGGACAAGCCTGTTTATGATTATAGTATTGTAATCTTGCTCTGCGGTGAAAGGTGCTGTCTTTCCAATGTAAACGATCGTGTAAACAAACGCAGATCGGTTCTGGATTTTATATGGGGATAAAAGCATCCTTCCACCTAGACGCATACACAAAATGAACAGCCTGGCTGCTTCCTGTGCAAAATGGGAACAAGTTGTCTGAATTGAATTCGTAACCAATACCTTTGTAAGTCTGCAGAATCAATTCAGCAAAATGAATAAATACATTTAAAAAAAAGCACTCTTCAAAGACACCATCTAGGCTGTTGACTGTTGGTATATGTCCAAGTGGGACTGATGCTGTCCTGGTAAACCCTTTGCAGTTGTATGGTGATTTACAAAAAATGTCTAAAATGGCAGGAAGGTCTCTGTAAGCTTCACAGTTCCCCCCATCCCTCCGCCGAGAAAAATCACCTTTTGTCTCCTCATCTCAGTTGCGAGACCACCCCAGCAAGGAATTTATATTCCTAGATTTGCTTTGATCCATGCTCCATTTTCAAAGACCGGTATCAGTTTGCATCGATGAGCGCCAATTTGTTCTTCCCTCTGCAGCTTTAAATCTAATTTGGTTTTCTGTCTGTTCGTTTTTGGGTTCCCCCCTCTCCGTCTGCTGTCGGGTTTTAAGACACGCTTGGCTTGATTCTAATAACGGCAATACTTCTGCCTTTTTCATGTTTTTGTCTCTGGTGTTTTTGCGTTTCTGAGTCATATTATATGCTTCCTGCTGGTTGTGTCGTGATGGTTTAAGACCCTTTTACCTCAAAGACATCGAGATTTTTTCATGTTGATACCTGGCTGTCTCAGATTTGCACAAAGGGGCATTGACATAACTCCCCCCCTACACACACACACACACACACACACACACACACACACACACACACACACCTCCAGGAAATCGGGAGTACTCCGTTGAGGGTATTAAAGCTTCTTCCTGTAAACTTCTTATTCTGCGCCAAGAAAGCAAAGTGCCGTGAAGGATCGCCGTGGTGTAAATCAGGGAAGTCACCTGTATCCATCGCTATATAGTTGTTGGGACTTGTTCATGAATTAACGATCCTGGCATACTGTGATTTAAAATATGATTAAATTCTCACCGAAATCACTAATTTCACAAGAAATCACCACACAAATGATGTGGGTAACTTGGACTTTCTCTTTCTTCATTCGTTTGCTCTTTCCTGCCTCTCCCCCCCCCCCCCCATCCCCACCCCCTCACCTCACCACTCCACCACCAGTTAGTCGTTTAACTTACACCGACATCTTCAAACATAATTACACGCTTCGTAAAGTGTATGCACGCGTTTGCCTATAGAAATTGCCGTGTTCATGAGATCAACACATTCGGCTTCGTTTCTGAAAATGAAGAGTCCTTCCCATGAAAACAGTTTTGCTCACTGTCTCGTGACATTGTAGATCCGCCCGGGCTTTCACATAGAATAAGACCATCCCTCACTTGGACACATACCACAAATCAACACCCTGACTGCTTCCTGTGTAGAGTGGGGGGAAATTGAAGTGGTATTTTTGTTTTTTGTTTTTTGGATGAATTAATTTCGGAGATTGGCACTAGTAGCTGAAGTTCAATCATCATAACATTCCCACTCTGCGCACAAAACCTTGATCAGGCTGTTCTTCTTCTTCTGCGTTCGTGGGCCGAAACTTCCACGTACACTCGTGTTTTTTGAACGAGTGGAATTTTACGTGTATGACCGTTTTTTTACCCCGCCATTTAGGCAGCCATACGCCGTTTTCGGAAGGAAGCACAGGGCCGGACTACCGGGGGGGTTATGGGGTTGCGCAACCCCCCCCCCCCTAGCCTAAACATGTACCTTACTTATTTAATTTTTTTTTTATTATTGCTTATTTTATGCCGTTTCATGCAAGGAGCGACCATTTTCCTATCTCAGAATATGACCTACCCATCAGCTTCAGGGGGCTTCGCCCCCTGACCCCCACAACGAGGGGGAGGGGGGGTTCTAGGGTTTCCGGACCCCCCCCCCCCCCCCAGCCAAAAAATAAAAATATTGAATGAGGCATGCATTTCTTTATTTTACATTGAGTTTCAATTTTTGGGGTATTAATCAGTGACAAAATCTGCTGCCTGAAACTGGTAATGATCATCCTCAGAATGCACCAGATTGCACCATTTTGCATCCTTTTTTTCAAAATTTTCCGGGGGGGCATGCCCCCGGACCCCCCTAGCAAGCTAGGCGCTTTGCGCCGTCGGCTCGGCGCTTCGCGCCTTCACACCCATATCTTCACAATATACTTTTGAAAAAAACCACCCATAAAATGAACTGATCCGCCCCTGTCGCCAGGGGAGACATCCCCCTGGGCCACCACTGGCAACCCCCCCCCCCCCCTCCTCTTCGCCTAGTCCGGCCCTGAAGCATGCTGGGTATTTTTTTGTGTTTCTATAACCCACCGAACTCTGACATGGATTACAGGATCCTTTTTCGTGCTCACTTGGTCTTGTGCTTGCGTGTACACACGGGGGGGGGGGGGGGGGGGGGTGTTCGTACACCGAGGAGAGTCTGCACACAAAGTTGACTCTGAGAAATAAATCTCTCGCCGAACGTGGGGACGAACTCACGCTGACAGCGGCCAACTGGATACAAATCCAGCGCGCTACCGACTGAGCTATATCCCCGCCCCGTCAGGCTGTTGATTTGTGGTGTGTGTCCATGTGGAGGGCTGGGTCTGACCCCATGTGATAGATAGCCTGCTGCCCACACCTGAGATGACGGTCAGCCCAACCGTTTCACAGCGGAAAGAGTGTGCCTTTGACTTGAGGGTGAACATCGTCAAAACGCACGGTCATTTGTGGACGCAAAGAAGCAGTAAAATCGGCACAAAAATAATGATGAGCAATCTACTGAAGGGCTGTCACGAGTATTTGAAAGCTCTTTCCTCTATACAGTGGAACCCTTCTTTGAGGCCTCCACAAATCTGAGAAATAATCAGGTCTTGAAAAGGACAGAATCTTAAAGGAGGTAAATTTACAGAAGTTATGGACATACAAACTTGAAAAGTCTTCAAACGGGGTGTGGGGTGGGGGGGGGGGGGGGTCTGAAATCGAAGGGTCTGAAAAGGGGGGGGGGGGGAAGGGGGGGATTTCCACTTGTACGTCGTCGGTATCTGCTTACTTACGCTCTTGACAACTATTTCATGGCGTAACCCAAAAAGCGCTGGGGTCTGTTACAAAGGTAAGCAGTACGAGGGGTGATAAAACAGGACTAGGAAGATAGACATCACAGAAACAATGGTCTGGAACGGGGGAGTCTTGCCAGCAGAAGGGAGGGCACAAGGGTGTGATCTAACTGGGTCGGAAGCAACCGGTTGATGGGGGGGGGGGGGGGGGGTGTTGCAGACACTGCACATCGAGTTACAGCCCACGCCCAAACTGGTGAAGAGATGCGGGATGCGTGTTTATACAGGTTAAGGGGAGAACGACCGAGTACTCAGAACGGAACCGAGACAAAAATGACGACATTTTTCTTGTCTTGGACTGTCGATGTAACATCCCGTTTGGTGACATCAGTTCTTCCCCCCCCCCCCCCCCCCCCCCCCCCGTGGGGAACAAAACGGGTCTTACATCGGCAGCCTGGGGAGCGAAAAATGATATCATGTCTCGTTTCCGTAAAGAGTGTTGGGTCGTTTCCCGCGCAACCTCTGTATTGTCTCGGTGGTTCATTTCTTCTATACCGACAGTCAGTGGGAGTTGTTCTTACGGTTAACTCCGATTTCGTAAGAAAGACTGCAGATGATAAGGTAAACAACTGACTAACAATAAAAACAGACTCACCAGTAAATTCACCAGAAAAGTTGTGTGATTGTACGGGTGTTACTGGCGGCGTTTGCATACCAACGTGGAAGTCAAGTTGTTTTTCACAATATGTCTTATTTTGTCAGATATATAGTGCAGGTTAAACAATTAAACAACACGGAGAATGTTCTCATCACGCGGATCATTTTCCCCCCTGAGCAATCATCTCTGTCGTCACCTTACCCCAGAATTTAACCCAGTCTGGATTTTTTAATCAATCCGTGGTAACCTGGAGTTTTGCTGCTTGGTCGATAGTGTGAGTGTTGGGAGTTAGGAGGTGTGTGTGTGTGTGTGTGTGTGTGTGTGTGTGTGGGTGTGTATTTTGAAAGCAGGCGGTTTACACGTGTGCATGGTATGTAACTTGAATATATTGAATATGCAGCAGTTGTAGGCACACACAACAATAGTTATTTTGATTTAATGTTAATTAAATGCACGTTGTACTTGATAATCGTGTTTTACGTAAGCACCTGCAGCAGTTGCACCGACTGTAATTAAACCCTTTTTTACCTGTCTCGTTTATTGCGCGCTATTAGCCATACATACGTCCTTGGTACAAGTAGACGGTTTCGTTTACAGTTTGCTAAAACTGTCGTGGATCACGTGCTGGCTTTCATTGAGCACAGAAAAACAAAGCACACAGTAAGAATAGGGTATAAAAAGCAAAATAAGAAGGAAGGACCCCCACCCCCGCTCTTTGTCTCAGTGTATGTCGGTCTCTCTATCTCTCGGTCTGTCTCTGTTTGTGTGTGTGTGTGTGTGTGTGTGTGTGTGTGTGTGTGTGTGTGTGTGGGGGGGTGTGTGTGGGTGTGTGTGTGAGAGAGAGGAGAGAGAGAGAGTGACACACCCACACACACATCTTCATAAAAAATGTAGCCAGAGAGTCAAGGCAATTTCATGCCAAAACGTCAGTGAGGATGACAGATTCGGTTTACGTCACGCCTGTGTCAACAAATCTTTAATGAGATATGAAATCCGTCGTTTTTATAAGATTGTAAACGGAACGAATGTTTCCTTACACAAAAACGTTCTTTTCATGGCCAAGGACGTCAATGTTTTTTTGGAATCATTTTCGACAAAATTATTTCAGATTTACGCGTTTGTTTACCGCCTTCTCTTAATATCACAGGTGAGATAGGCTAAATAAATCTCTGGTTTTTGCACACTAACTATATAACGGATGCTTTATGTTATTCGTCTGTTAGTGCATGTTGCTAAATCTATCTTACGTACAACAAAGCTGGGTGGCCCTTGCATAGCACGCGGATTATCTTCAGTTCTAATCTTGCTGCAAATATCACAGAATGCATTCCGGTCCACCCGAACACACTCACTGCCGTGGGACACACACACACACACACACGCGCAACACGCAACACACACACACACACACACACACACACACACATGCCCGCCCGCCCGCCCGCACGCACGCACACACACAAACACACACACACACACACACACACACACACACACACAAACACACACACACACACACACACACTTAAGATACATGTGGTGCAGACCGCAATTTATTCCTAACACTGCCGCGTCTATGTCATGTAATATGCAACCGTAGTATTTGGGATGCTGCATTACTTACGCAGTGAAGGCCAAAGCACAGTTTCGCTTTCAAGTGCGTTTCTGTTGTTTCCGCCTAGTGAGTGTTGCGTTCTGCGGAAAGTGCTGCCAGTGAAGGCCAAAGCGGTGTTCTGGCTTTGCAGATACTTTGCTTCACGTGCAAGCAATCGTGTTGATCACCACAGATCGCTGAGCTGATTTCACAGTATGGCATTGGTATCACTGACGAAATCCATTCAACTGCTGAAAAAATTCAGAAAGTAGCCAGGTCGGTGATTGTTGGTATACATGTGTCAAAGTGGAAGCATGATCTTATTAAATTCCATGTAAAGTCCTGAATAACTCCGTGGAAAACGGCTTGAACATCAGGCTAGGAGTGGACCATTGCGGATTATGTGAAAGTGTGGGTTTGGAAGAGGGCACATGTGGTCTTTTTTTTAACTCCACACATTATCAATCTACCGAACGTAACATTTTGAAAAAAGGGGTTTTGGAGGCACTTAAATGTAGAGGGAGTCTTAAAATGGAGGCACTTAAATGTAGAGGGAGTCTTAAAATGGAGGCACTTAAATCAAATCAAATCAAATCAAATCAAATTTTATTTTTCGAGGGTTGTGGCGTAAGCAATACAACGAGCTTTTTTTCAACCAGCCCTCGCCCAGAGAGGGGACTAATCTAATCACATATTTACACGGATATTAACGTAGAAAAAAAGGTAGAGAAAAACAACAACATATGAATATTTACACATTACATATTATACACAAATATAAAGCGTCGTATATGTAACGCAGTGAAAACAATGCTGAATACACATGCATGAGTAAATGTGTTATTAATTTGAGTGTTTTTGTGTGGATATAATGAACACTGATGCTTTGGACAAATGAAAATATAATCAAACGAAGTCTTCCATCACTGTGATTTTTCGTAATTTAACATTAAATACAGTGAAAGGTGTTTTTTGAAAGTATTGAGACTCATTGGGACTCTCACAAATTCCGGGAGAGAATTCCACAGGACGCTACCAGAATAGGCTAAGCTTGATTTGAAGAGATCTATCCTTGGAATTGGGACGTTAAACTTTCGGTTTGGTTTCACTTTAAAGTTTGCAACGAAAGTTCGTGGTGCACGGCCGGAAAGTATTTTGTGAAGGAGCACGCCTTCATTTAATTTAAATCTTTGTTTTAGTGGGAGAATCTTAAGTTTCTTATAATCATCAAATACAAGACTGGATTGTTTCAGTAAAATTAGTTTCAGCGCTCGCCTATGTAAACTATACAATGGTTTTAAAATATTAGCACTGGCAGAGTCCCAGATGGTTGAACAATAATCTGTGATGGTTTGTATATATGCGTTAAAGTATAATAACCTTGAGTGCTGATCTAGAAAGTGTTTAATTCTATTTAACTGATATATTTTTCTGGACATTGTTTTACATACCGACCGAACATGATGGGCCCAAGACAAATTATTATCGATATTTACTCCCAAAACTTTATGATCTCCTACCTCCTCTATTGCGTCGTTACCAATTAATATGGAATGAGGATTGTTTCGTATGTTTTGTCTCTTTTGTCTTGTTGTTATTAACATGTATTTGGTCTTTTTAGGGTGAAGACTCATGTGGTTATACTCCGTCCAATGAATGAGATCATCTACACTGTTCTGCAACGATGAATAAACTTTGTCTAATTTTTTATCAGTAGTGTGTAGGGTCGTATCGTCAGCAAAGAGTTCGCAGTTCTCATTAATACTAAGAGGAAGATCATTAATATACAGGGAAAAGAGTAGTGGTCCAAGGACAGAGCCCTGGGGAACCCCGTATAACACAGGTCTTTTGCTGGATACGGTTGAATTAACGCAGACAGACTGCTCTCGCCCAGCTAAGAAAGAGGAGAGCAGGCATAAGGTTTGGGGTGACATTCTATATTCAACTAATTTTCTTAATAGTAATTCATGATTAATAACGTCGAAAGCTTTAGCAAAATCGACGAATAAGACACCACAGAGTTGATTATTATTAATGCTACTAAGCCAACTTTCAAGAAGGTTTGTTAATGCTGTGTGGCACGAATGATTTTCTCTAAAACCTGACTGGTTGGAATGTATAAGATCGTATTTCTTCAAATGAGTGGTCAAGTGTGTAAATATGTGTTTTTCAAGTGGTTTTGATAAAACAGGAAGAATTGAGATTGGTCTGTAATTGGCGGGGTCAGAAGAACTACCTGATTTAAATAGCGGGATTACTTTCGCCTCCTTAAATGTAGAGGGAGTCTTAAAATGGAGGGTCTTAAATGGAGATGTTACGGTGGTTCTTCTCAGTTGTCTCTGAACAGCACGTGGCGAGGCACGTTCCAGGTGATTGCTGTCTCAGTGTCTGAGGATTGCTGCATGCAGCGCGGCATGTTCCAGGCTATTGCTGTCTCAGTGTCTGAGGAGTGAGGATTCGCCTGCATGCAGTGCGGTGCCGCTGGAGTCGCCTGGGGTAATTGCGGTGGGCGCTTAGGGCCCCAAGCACGTGCTAAATGCAGCAGGCTGTGCCAAGTCTCGTTTCAACATCTCACTTTCAGTCTCCCCATGTCGCAACAGCTGACGTTCCACTTTGTTCGTGCTTCTTTCCTTCTCTCATTCGGTTCACACACACACACACACACACACACACACACACACACACACACACACACACAGAAAAAAGAAAAGAAAAGAAAGAAAGAAAGAGCATCGCATGCCCATGCTCTTGTCAAGTTTTAAAATAACACTCATTCTCGTCTAGTATGATAAACTTGTTGGCACCCTGTGTATACGTAAATCCTGCAGACGTTCGCCTGTATCGGCAGTTTAATAGAGCATTGCATCAAGAGACAAGCTGCAAACGGCCGGTGTCACGAACTGAAACCTCTGCTGAACAATCCTTCTCATTGCGGTCAATGCGCATGCGCCAATCTTGGACTTCAAAAATGCGACGGCCACTGATGACTGATTGACCATGGGTAAGGGTTAGGGTTAGGGTAAGGGTTAGGTTGTTCACGACCTGATTAATCTCCCCATTTTAGCGCATGCGCATTGACCGCAATGAGAAGGATTGTTCAGGCAGAGTTTTCAGTTCTAGACTGCTGATTGTCACATTGAACGGCAACTGTAAAGAGCACCCAGTCAGATGCTCTTTGGCACCTGTTTTGGACGCTACAGGCGTTCGCCTTATTCTGCTTACACTGCAGCTCAATAGAGCAGTAAGAACAAGAAACACATTCAAAACGTGTTCCTTAAACTGTCTGCTGATTGTCACATTGAGCACCTATAAAGATGCTTTTTTGCACCCTTTATACGTTAACCATTCAGACATCTACCTATATTTGCTTTAACCCAGCAGTTTAATAGAGCATAAGAAAAAAATAAAAGCCAAAAAATTAAGAATAAAACATAAAACCTTTTTCATTGTTATATTGAGCACACCTACCACCTTATAAAGTTCTTGTCTGTCATGAAGCCGGCTTTGATACAGACGTACGCCTATTTCCGCTGAACTCTTCGGTTCAATAGGGTATAAGAAAATGAAGTTGGGGGGGGGGGGGGGGCGCCGTTGGGTGTGAGAGACTACAGAGGACAGGAAGGCAAGGCAAGGCAATTTATTTTTATTTTTTATTTTTGCAAGAGGAAGGGCTGAGCAGGAGCAGGGGCGGTGTGTTTGGGGCGGAGTGGGCATCTCACAGCAAACACAACATGGGCAGAAACAAGATCGGTCGGACTGGAGACAAGCACACATGCAGTCATCTTTCTGCTCGTAACTCGCTCGCCACTTTTTCTTTGAAGGCACAATCCTTCTCGTGCAATAGCGTCTTAACACCTCATGTCCAAAATAGTCATAGAACTGGGGACACAAATAGCTAATTAGCATAGCATAGCATAGCATAGCATAGTGAAAACTGTTCGGCTCACCCTCTCAGAACTGGCCAGGCTTTTACACGGGATAAGACCATCCCTCCACTTGGTCACCTACGAAAATTCAACACACTGATTACTTGCTGTGGTGACTTGGAATTATTTGATGAATGAATTCTTTTAGAAAACACTAGTGGCTTTTGCGAAATTATTTCATCAACAAATTCCCACGGAGCACAGAGTGCATCCATGTTGTTCATTTTAGGTTTTGTGATCAAATGTAGGGATGGTCTTATCCCAAGTAAAAGTCGGGCCAGATATGAGATGGTGAGCCGAGCTATGTGTCCAAATCCCCGGTAAAAACTTGGTCATGTCATCATTTACAAGATGGCTTACGCGGAGAGGAAGGTGCCTTTAAACGTACATTCGGTACGAGTGAGGGAGAGAGATTCGTCGATTAGGGAAGAGGTTGTAATCTTAGCACTCGGTGCTCTACAGTTCAACAGCAGCCCTGCAGTTGAAGAGCTTCAGACCAGCTCGCGCACTTCAACGCGCACGCACACATGCTCACACACACACACGCCTCACGCGCACACGCACGCACTTACACACACACACACACACACACACACACACACACACACACACACATTTTTGATTCAAGAGAGTGTGTGGGTGTGCGTGCTTGTTTGTTTGTTTGTTTGTTTGTTTGCTTAACGCCCAGCCGACCACGAAGGGCCATATCAGGGCGGTGCTGCTTTGACATATAACGTGCGCCACACACAAGACAGAAGTCGCAGCACAGGCTTCGTGTTTCACCCAGTCACATTATTCTGACACCGGACCAACCAGTCCTGGCAATAACCCCATAATGCCAGACACCAGGCGGCGGAGCAGCCACTAGATTGCCAATTCTAAAGTCTTAGGTATGACCCGGCCGGGACAGATCTATGGTACTTTTTTTCTTGTACAAGATGCTTTACATGGAATCAAGGAGGGAAGTTACATTGTATCTTTAAAATCATGTGCGCTCAAGCAAAAAACGTGTACCACATACTCCCCACAATTAAATAAATCCTCCGCTTTATCGGTCCAAAGGGAAGGGTGAGTCAGGTGCATGTGTGATACACGGCAAAGGTTAAAGGCGGCCGTTGTCTACCTGTTGCCACTTCACGCTTCAGTGTACCTGTGATGCATGGAGGCGTATCGTCGTCGGACACACTGACCACTGGCCGTGACGGCTGGACATGACCTTGAGATAGTGGTCTGCCGCCTCTGCTAGGTCACTCACTGTCACATTCCGGCCTGTCGGACAATACATTGAGGTGGACTCTCTCTCTGTGTGTGTGTGTGTGTGTGTGTGTGTGTGTGTGTGTGTGTGTGTGTGTGTATGTGTGTGTGTGTGTGAGTGTTTGTGTGTTTTTGTGTGTGTGTGTCTCTCTCTCTCTCTCTCTCTCTCTCTCTCTCTCTCTCTCTCTCTCTCTCTCTCTCTCTCTCTCTCTCTCTCTCTCTCTCTCTCTCTCTCTCTCTCGGCCAGAGAGACTGACGCTGAGGGCCAGACATTGTTCTTTGAGTGTCGCTAAAAGGCTTAAGATATACTCCCGTATTTCTCATCTTTAACAAAGACTTTATAAATACAAATGCATACACATGTTTTAAGGAAAGAAAAATACAAGAAGCCTTCAGAGCGCAAAACAACAATTCAGAATAAGAATGACAAGACTGCGGAAGGTAGGCAGTGGCATTAAGTGTATTTCGCCCACTGACGAACAAGCCCGATCGAGTATACTCACGTCTTCCGAGTAGCTTAATTAGGAAGGAACTCATTGTCAGACCTCTACATCCGATTAGCAACATTTTCAGCAGAAATTATCCACAATCCCAACTGACGAAAATAAAAAGATGAACTAACTGTCAGTGACGGGCGCATAATTAGCATCAGAACTCGGACAATTTATCTTCCCGTTCGACGTTTCACCTAAAACGGGCCGTGTTTTTTTCTCCGGCAACGATGATGTGTTCGTGCGCAACCAATACTTCAATTAAGTTTGTGAAGATGAGTTCGAGTTGAGATGCTTGGGTACGTCAGGGACCTATATTTAGATAGGTCTATGGGTACGTTGAGTATTTTTAGTTTTTGAGGGAACTGAGTTCATACCACAAAAAATCGAGTCACGTGTCAGCTTTTCTGAAGAAGTTCGTTTGCTTGTGTTGATGGAGTTCACTGTAAATTAGTCTTATTTTAAGCGTTTGTCACACACTGGCACTTGTCCCGTTTCGCCATCAAACACGCGAGTTTGGTTTAAACAATAATCGTGCAAACTGTCCACTTCTTCATTGAGATGATAAGGAGTTCAATAAAATACAACATGCACGTCGTGTTCAACGTATCACCAGTAAATGCCGTTCCCAATAGGTTTTAAGGCCTGAGAGGACGTATAAGGAATCATCAATAGAAACATTGTATACATACAAGTCTTCAAAGACGCCAGAAGGCGCAGACGACACTTCAGCGTGAGCGTGGCGCGTGCCAGTCTCGTGCACCCATTTCCGGCCGAGAAGTGGGATCGGAAAATATCCGTGTCAATTCATGAAGTGTCAACTTTACGATCGGCTCAAGGGGCTTAGCCAAGAATGCGGCCTATGTTTGGCTTCGATTATAATTATACTGTCCTGCTCACGAATACACGATTAGATGATTTATGGTATGTAAGTCCAAGCTGACCTACTTGTCGCAACTGTCAAGCAACCCACGGCAAGGTTTAGCGACAGTGTCGAAACATCGGGGCTGGGTTATCTCCCTTCTCGACCGCTTTCTGTTTACAGGGGACGATGGCTTGATGTGTGTGTGTGTGTGTCTGTAGTGTGTTAGTGTGTGTGTGTGTGTGTGTGTGTGTGTGTGTAGTGTGTGTGTGTGTCCTTCTGTTCTATCGTTTTTATGAGTTAATCTTCGCTCTTGCGTGCAGCCTATAACATCTAAAAGATCTCTCTCTCTCTCTCTCTCTCTCTCTCTCTCTCTCTCTCTCTCTCTCTCTCTCTCTCTCTCTCTCTCTCTCTGCGTTCAAGGAAAGATTGTAAAAAAAAAAAGGCATAGCCTTAAATCAGTATCATTGTTAAATAAGGTTCAGTTTAGTTCAGTTCAGTTCAGTTCAGTTCTTTCTCTTACCCTCTCAGAGGGTAGGAGCGGTAGATAACATGCTTCATTTATCGTATCTGCATGCTTACACAGCACCCCAGTCTTCGTTATGTCTCGCATCGCCTGAGTAACTTTCAACCTGATCAAATGTCAGCGAAAACAAGCTCAAAATAGATTTTGAAATCTGGAAACTCGTTTTAAAAACAAGTGGGGTAAGTCTGTGGGTTGGCTATATATTTACGAGGGTCATAAAAAATACCGTTCTTAAAGGTAGCCTACCTTTCTTCTGGTGTGAACCATTTTGTGAATCATAGCATGTTCGTTCAAGTTTGACAAGGGATTAGAGCATCACTCCATTTAGAGAGCATTGAGAGCAGCAAGTCAACCTCATCAGGCTGCGTACTGGCCACAACAGGCTCAATGCTCACATGAACCGAAAGTTCAAGCTGGCGCCATCACCAACCTGTGCCTGCGGTCAAGAAGACCAAACAGCGGAACACATCTTATAGCGATGTCCCTTACTAGATGAGGAACGAAAAGAAATGTGGCCGTCACCAACTCCCTCGCAGACCAAACTATACGGCAGTCGACAGGAGTTGGAGAAAACGACAACATTTATCACCAGTGCTGGACTGATCGTGTAACCTCTGCGAACGCCAAGAAGAAGAAAGACTCCATTTTGACACATGCCCACACTCTACAGCCAGACTGCTTTATGTGCTGATATGTTTCATCTCAATTGATTTCTTAACTGACACCTATGTCAATGTGCGCCATGCTATGCTATGCTAACTTGGTCTTTCTGTCCCCAGAACTAGTGTCTATATTTGGGACATGACGTGGTTATATCATAATATGCTAAGCCAATCTGCGCAAAAAAACCCACCTGCTTAATACTCCTAGTCCTACTCTGCAAAGGAAACTGCCAGGTGTTGGTTTTTCTTCAGATATGCCCGTGTGGTGGGATGCTCTTGTTCAATTAAATGTAAACGCCTGGACAGACCGTGTGCTGTACAGGATCGTTTGTACAGGAAGGACAGCGTCTTTAAATTTCCAACATTGTGTTAGAGTGCAGTGGGGGATGGGGGGGGGGGGGAGGGTGGCGGGACAAGTGGAGACAAACACGCTTTTCTGGCACTTCTAACGAAGCTACTCATCAGTGAAAGAGAGCAAAAAATGAGGAGCGCGATGATGTTAATTTGTGTGTGTGTGTGTGTGTGTGTGTGTGTGTGTGTGTGTGTGTGTGTGTGTGTGTGTGTGTGTGTGAGGGAAAGTGACGGAGAGGGAGAGGGGCGGGGAGAGAGAGAGAGAGAAAGAAAGAGAGAGAGAGAGAGAGAGAGAGAGAGAGAGAGAGAGAGAGAGAGAGAGAGAGAGAGAGAGAGAGAGATGGCTCCAAAATATCTTCAACAAAAGAAACACCTTTCTACTAAACCACGCAACACAATGCGTGAGTGACAAAACCTTCACTCCCAAACTGTGAGCGCTCGCAAAACAAGTTAGTAGAATATGCTCCTCCTAAACAACGTAAATAATAAAAGCGAAAGAAATACAATGTTGTGCTCACTGTTGATAGTGGACTTTGTGTGGGAGTGGAAGGTGTAGGGGAGGGTACGCAGTTACGTCATGCCTTATAAGGACAATGGTTGGGCGTCTGGTTGATAAGCCGTTCTTGGAACTCCTTATTCAGAGGCACCTTGCGAAAACCACCTCTATACACGCAAGTATGGCAGGCGATTTAAAATGTCTTTCACGCATTACGGGGATTAATGATTTTGCTGCATGATTAATGACAAGTTATCAATGAGTTTTCGAAATGTAAAAATGTGTGTAGGAATGTGATTGGAGTGCAACTGTATGGTGTTTGTTTTAAATCAGTCTGCCGGCCGTTTAATAATAATAATAATAGTAATAATAATAATAATAATAATAATAATAATAATAATAAAACATTCTTTTATAGCGCTGTTCACCGCCAAATGGCAGTCTCATGGCGCTTTACATTAGACATTAAAATTCAACATTTTACATATAAAGAGTTTCCTCGTAGGAATTAACATACAAGCATTACAAAAAAAATTAAAAATTCATAGACAACGACCACTTATAGTTATATAAGATAAATCTAGAAAAATTGTTTTTAAAAAGATGAAAATACATAAGATAAGTAATAGACACATAGTTACACATAAAAAGTCTGACAAAAAAACCACAGAACTTACATAAAAGCGTACAGATCTAAAACAGAACGAAGATGTAACACAGACTGTGGTGCAACACATTAAACAACTAACAACAGTAGTTTTCTTCCTTGTATCTTTAGGATAGAACAGAAAGCTTCTCCGGTTTAAAGTTGTCCGGTGTAACACGAGAAAATTACTCCCACGAGATTTTTACTCCGGAGTAAACATTTCGTACGAAAAAGTTACTCCCTTTACGAAAAAATCACTCCCCCATTGCACGAGAAAATTACTCCCCAAGACAGGTGAGTTCCGAGTAAAAATTTCGTACAAAAATGTTACTCCCCTGACGAATAAATAACGAATAAATTACTTCACCCCAACACGAGCAATTTAACTTCCCATGCCAGGTGTACGAAAGTTTTACTCCCTTGTCCCCTGTTAGTCTTGGTGGTGGAAGGGGTGGAAGGAGGGTAGCGCGACATTCGTTTGCGCGAGATCACTTATTGGCATTATCCCTTCGCCCGCATCCCATTTTTGCGTACGAGATTTTTACTGGAAGTAAAAAAAATGGGGAGTACAAATTTCGTGGAGGGAGTAATTTTTTCGTGCCTTGGGGAGTTCTTTTCTCGTACGAAAAGTGTACTCGGAGTAAGAATTTCGTACGAAATATTTACTCCGGAGTAAATTTTTCGTGGAGTAAAAATTTCGTGTTACACCGGGAATCAAATCTGACTGTGAAGCATTGTTCGTTGATGCAAGCTTTTTTTGTTCATGTTTTTTGTCTTTCTTGTTTATGAATGTTGCCAATTGGCGACTAGTTTTGATCAGTTTCCTGTTCATGTGTATCTTTGAGTTGGAATTATTTAACTTTATAACGAAATCTTTGCCTTATGAGTATGATAGGATAAATGATCATGAGCAGTGATAAAGACTGTATAAGTAATAAAGTTCTTAAAGTTGTTTCTCGCGCCTGTTTCTCAGTCTTCTCCTGTCTGCATATTCACGAAGCTGATCTACATACACCCAAAGAAACTGACCGTCATTCGCAGACATAATCGTAGTAATTCTTCCGCTTTACAACCAAGTCTTTCCACCGAGTTATTTGACGGGGTGTATATAGGAATTTATTGCAGCTCGTGGGGGTGCGATATCAATTCTTCTTCAAGTTTCCGGATGATATATCAGCCTCGCAAATGATCAGAATGCGACGTGGGCGGATTGGAGCTTGCGTAGCTTAATTTCACCCTGCGACGAGAGGAGAGTTCAAAACATCAGATTCTGCCGCGGCATGCAACGGCGTAGACCTGAAAGCGTTTTATCAAAATATTTCCCTTTTATCAGTTGATGCACCAGTGAGTCAGTGTTCTTTTCACAGAGAACCACAGTCATTGTGAATTCCACTGTGTTCTAATTTTAGCATATGACCGTAACATTAAGTCAGTTTCGGTTCTAAAACAGGAACAGTGACTGCACCGTCAGACAGGACACTGCCACAGAGATATCGACTCTAGTCTATATAGACTGCACGAACACGCGGAAGGGTTTGTTGTGAATCGCTTCGTTCAGTGAGTGTGTGTTTGTGTCTTGGGTTAGAGGTGGCAGCGAATCGAGTACATTGCGTCAGTGTTGCCTTGATGTGCCAGCGATTGTGCCGCTACGCGAGCGTAGCGCAGGTTTTCTGCGCTGCTTTGATGCTGACTGTTTTAACAGGTGAGAAACCGTTGATTTATTATGGTGCTGAGACCCAGGGATACTGTTTGTGTTGAAGTTAGGAATGATTTAAGCGATTGTATAATCGAGTTCTTGAACAGCTGTATTTTTCTTCTAATCCTTTTTCTTCTTGAAAATAAAAACAAAATATGAACTGGTCCTGAATAACCTTCCGGGTTCAAAGTAGGCCTATAACCACCACAACAAGAATCATTCGGTCGATCTTCTCTTCTTCTTCTTGTATGAAACCGAGTTCACTTTTGGGTAGTTGATGGTTGTTAATTTTTTTTTTGTCAAACAATAATACTAAATCAGCTTTGTTTTCGTACCAGAAATGTGTGTGTAAAGAGGAAAAGGTATTGTCGTGCGTTGGTCTTTTCTCTGTTCTCCTAAAAATTAAAAATTAAATTAAAAGTTTTAAAATTATTATTCTTTTTTTTTTAAATGATAAATTAGTTCTGTTTTATATCTTCGGCGTCTGATCCGTACAAGGTAGTCCTTAATTTCACTACGACTTTGAATCAAGGTTGTTGTTTGACGCCGGTGGTCGATGAAACACCTAAACTTATTTCAAGTCGCCCAAACCTTTGCCGGTAGAGGTGCCGGTGGGGGAAAGGTGTCGATGAGGACCTAGAAACTTCCAAAAAATGCTTAAACTTAAAATGACCATTTTGGAAAATATGCCGAAGAAAACTAGTAAATTCTACCCAACTTCGTTGACTGGATAAGTGGATGATGCAGTGATATAGTGAGTGTACATCTAAGAGTTGTAACTTGTCTGTTATTCGTGCGTTTATAGAGTCTGGATATATACTTACGTGAGCATCATCTTGAACAGATGTGACATTTAAATCGTTGCAATGAGACCATTAATTTTAGTGGATCATAGACCATTTAGTGAATCAGAGACCTTTTTGTGAATCGTAGATCTCTTACATGAAATTAGAACATCCTTACAATCCAAAATTTGCCATCCATCAACCGCCTGACTTTTTCTGTTGCATTAATTTCGTCACAGGCACCCATTCCAATCTGCAAAAGTAGCCTACTTTAGAAGAAAAAAAATCCCAATGTACGCCAAAAGCAGCCGGGCTGTTTATTTTGAGTATGTATAGAATGCTTGCGACAGACAGACAGACAGAGACATAGAGAGGAGGAGGATGAGGAGGAGGATGATGATGATGACGATGAGGATGATGACGACGACGACGAAAGGGTGGACAGATATGTGGATGCTATCAGTGTCATATACTCGGGAAAGGGAGTTTATTTAAAATTAAACTTTTAGTACTGCGTTTATAGACTTGCGCCACATCTTCAACAGCTGTGACGTTCAAGGGCTTTAAACTTTCATCGATTCGTGTACTGTTTCATAACCCCGAACAGATGGTGCGCCCGTTTTCCGTGATTCTCAACTTTCATCGCGGAGTGAAGGCTAACCGTGATGTCAATATAAGTCTGCTTGGTTTTTTTTAGGTTTTTTTTTATCACGATGTGCAGTAAATGACTCACTGTTTGGGATGTTTGTTTCAGTGTCAGTCACGACTGAATCACTCTGGTTTTCAGATATCTCATAACATGAACTTACTTTTTCAGTATTTTGATATTTCTGTACTGTTAGGTGCTTTTCTGTAGAGTCGATATTTCTCTACTCTTTGATACTTGGCTTTCCGTGGTTTAACATGATATGCCTATACTGTCATGTGTGTATGTGTGTGTGTGTGTGTTTGTGTGTGTGTGTGTGTGTGAACAAGAACAAGAACAAGAACAAATGTTTATTGTCCTCAAACCAAAAAGGTTATTGACACATTGCTATGAATTCTAAAGCATTCTGCGACAAACCTTCCGAGACATATTTGAACATCTTTGTCCATAAATATTTCACTTGGTTTATAATTAAGATAATCTACATCAATATTAGTCACGTCTTTTTTAAACTTTTCTCTACTTTCATGGAATTTTACGCATTCATCCAGAAGATGATATTCATCTTCAACAATGTTACATATCATACACAAACGATTTTCTCTTTGGATGTTATGATGTCTTCCAGTTTCTATTTTTAGATTGTGACTACTGGTTCTTAATCGACTTAAAGCTGTCCTGTGATTTCGATTTTCTATCATTGTCAGATATGACTGAATTTCATATGTATCACATATATTTGAATAGAATCTTAATCTTGCACTTCCTTTTGATTTAGCTTTATTCCAAAAACGTATGTATTCACTTTGTAATTTCATTTGTATGGCAAATTGTAACTTTCTCGTATCAAAAGTAGATTGATTTTGCCAAACATGATTAAAGCCAAGTCTTGAAAGTGAACTTTTAATGAATGTGAGCCAAGAATCTTCTTTAGGGTTATTAAACATGTCATCATATACTTGATGAACCAATGTGTGTGTGTGTGTGTGTGTGTGTGTGTGTGTGTGTGTGTGTGTGTGTGTGTGTGGGTGTGGGTGTGTGTTTTGTTACCTAAAAACCCACTCGTGCAAAAACATGAGTGAACGTGAGAGTTTCAGCCCATGAACGAAGAAGACGAAGAAAAAGAAGATGATGATGATGATGATGATGATGATGATGATGATGATGATGATGATGATGATATATTGTCTGGTAAAGCAAACTTCTTATCGAGTATGTACCTGTCTGTGTGTTTCAGAGGTGGCGTCAATACAGTGCGAGGGTGAGGAGCTGCTCCTGATACAGGAGACATGTCGTCAGCCCAACGCAGCGCTCCTGGCGGCAGAGAAAGATCATAACGACACCATGGTCTGCAAGTAAGTACATAATAATTTGTTAATTTTTGTAAAAGTCCACTAATGGTCGGTCGTATTGGAGATGGGGGCGTAATACAGAGGTACTAAATACCAAGAAATAGAAGGAAAAATAATCCGTCACAGAAAAATGGGTCGTAATATTGAGGGGTCGTTAAAGGGAGGTACCACTGTATTGTCTAACTGTTCACCCAAATACTTACTTACTTACTTACTTACTTACTTACTTACTTATGGACAGAATGTACCTGCGCAGAGTCAGCGGCACAGACGACGCACTGCATATTATTGATGCTGCGATGGGGATTATGACGAGTACTTGGACTGTTTTCTTTTCACGCAACGTGTAGTGGGCTGGGATAATCTGCAGTGCGTCGTCTGTCCTGCTGAAGTTACATAGGTGAGCGCCAGGCCTTACTTACTTACTTACTTACTTACTTATGCCCCTTGCCCCCAGCGGAGCAGAGTCCGTTGACGACGTTTCTCCATCGCACTCTTGCTGTGGGCTGTTCTTTCTGCCTCTGTCCAGCTGTTGCCCTACGTCTTCAGTTCTGCCTCTGTTTCTTGGCCTTCCTCTCTTTCCCCTGCGGGTACCAAGTGAGAATCTGGCAGGTGATGCTAGATTTTGGTTTCCTGAGGGTGTGTCCAATCCAGCCCCATTTCAGTTCAATCAAATGCGCTCACACAAATTTCTTCTATCAACTGTCAGTTGTCGTAGTTGGTTGTAGTTGCCTTTTAATGTCACGTCAACCGATATAGCTTGGCAAGACCGATGCAAGTTATGTTTCCTTTCTCATTTCACACGATAGTCTCCGTGTTATAAATTGTTGACATGTCAATTCTCCAGGACTGATTGACCTGGTTTTACCATGGTACTCGCCATGACTTCACCGTGTTCTCCAAACCCATTCTTCATGGAGGCAGGTCGCCAACGGCGCCCATGGGTAGCGAAAGAAGTACAGTAGAAGGGGTTTAATGTCGACCAAAAGCGGATGCATTTCCCGTGGGCGCATTTCCTGTATACGGATGCATTTCCTGTTGGAAAGCACGATACTGCTCAATCTCGCGCCAAGCGCGTGATTCATCTCAGCGTTGTGACATCCAAAATGCGGTTCGACATGAGGACTTGATAGGTTTTCTAATTTCTTCATTTAAGCTTGCAACACTGAATCGACGCTCCATTCAAAAATAAAAAAGATGGAAAAAAATAAAAATAAATTACTGATGTTTAAAATGTTACATCACGTGACTCTCAGCGAGATCGCCGAACCGTTTAGGAAAAGAGTCCGGGTGCATTCCCTGCATACGGCAAAAACGCCAACAGGAAGTGCACCTACAGGGAATGCACCCACTTTTGGTCAACATAGACCCCTTCTGCAGACGTACATTGGCCAGTGTTGAAGCCGAGGGGACGGGCGTGGCAAACACCTGGAGACAACATTGTCATTGAAAGACACCGGAGACAGTCGACCCTGAGTCACAGCGCTGCTGTGTTCCGTGTGCTCCCAAGTGACCTTGAAGGTGAAAGAAGTGAACGGAGCTAGACCGATACACGTCGTGAGGTGAAGGGCATGCCGCAACAGGTCTAGTTCAAACCCATTGCCTGTGGATGTTCAACGAGATCGAGCTCTTCATGGAAGCCAGGACTGAGGTGCACGGAGCGAAATTGGGTCCGCCCAACTGGCTAGGAGACATCCGCGGGGTCTGATTGGTTGAAATCACAACAATTTTCAACAGCAACCAATCAGACCCTTCGGCTGGCTCGTCACCCGGTTGGGTGGCACCCAGTGTTGCTTCCTGCAACTCAGCCCAGGGTCAGTAGAGGACTTCTTTGCGGTCTGGATGATGCCTGCCTGCCTGACAGCACAGGAACACCTTCTTGGCCTTCTCCTTCCCTCTCTCTGCAAATAGTGTGAATGTGGTATTGGTGGTGGTGGGCTGTGTGAGGTGGTTGTGTTTTCTGCCTGTAATTCTGTGTCTCGGTGCGGGTAAACATTCCGATTCCAGAACACCGACTTTGGGATCTTCTTGGGGTAGTAACATGACTGAAACGGTAACAAGTATTCACAGATCACCTGCACTCTGGGTTTCTAATGGCATGGACAGATCAGCCGCAATCTTTGGCAACGTTTGGCACACCGTGAGAGACCCACCGCAAGCTTACATACACCCCATGCAGTGTTAGTGTTCATCATCTCTCAGTTATTTCCATCATTGAAGCCTCACGTAAGTCGTCTCTCAGCACCACTGCTTTGGATCTGACGAGTGAAAACACACACGATAGGTTCACCGACCTGCTTCAGAGTTGATGATGGACGATCTCATTTTTTCTCTCGTTTCTACCACATACTCATGACACAGGTTGGGGGTGGGGGTGGGGGTGGTGGTTGAGTCCTCCTACCTGCCTTGTATCCGACCACCCACCCACTCACCCAGACTCCACGTGGGAGCATGTAGGTACGCGTTTCATGTTCTGAGTAGTTCACGGGGAGGATATGCCCTTGTTGAGATGAGCGGTGTTACAGCGTTAATTCAGCATGTTGACAATGAGAACGGTTTTCGTATTCAATTTGTGTACTTATTTATCTTGTGTGTTTTTTCCTGGCACAAGTAATTAGCTTATTTCTAAACGCGAACGCTGTAAGGTCCTTAGTTGGAGGATGTTGAAAAAAATGTATTTCTTTATATCCCATGACCTCCCTTCTTTGTCTCTGTTACTTCAGTATGGGTATATATGTTGTATTTTTATAGCTCAATAAATACATCATGGACTCCAAAAAATATATGATAGTGCAGATTCCGATTTGGGCAAAGAACTACTTTCCTCCCGACCTTTGACCTTGCGCCAAACAAATAGATTGTAATACACTCTTAATTGCTTTGCTGCTAAAGAGTTCTATCCGCAGTTTTATTAACCCGTGCATAACACTAGTTTGAACAGTCGAACACTATCACAATGCCCATGGCTACAAACCAAAACAAAAAACCGAGTACCCTCCCTTGCATCGAAGCAGACGACTGATTGTGAGAGTCTGTCACACAGGTCTGTCAACAGTGTCGGTGTGGGAACTGACAGAAGCTAGGGAGCACAGATAATAGAAGCCCTGTCACATAGACTAATCACACAATCAATACACATTTGGCTCATGTTTTAAATGACAGTTTCGAGTTTGTTAGTCAAACTCAAAGCAACAACACTGGTCTGGTGTCATGCGTAGCGGGACCGAGAAGCGTCCTTACTGCATGGTTTGGGGTGGCTTCGCTTCGTATCAAACATCGGCTGTTTCACGTATTTTGCGAGCAAGTCTACTCTTTTGCCTGGCTCTGCAGTAAGTCCACATTGGCGATGAAGGTATCCAAAAACTTAACATGTGTGCATTTTTCCGTAATCCAGTCATATTCCTTCAAAATGCAATCAATCGGCGGTGACAGACTTGGTGTCAGCAATTCGCGACTTCACGAACTTTGTCCCGTTTTCCTCACACCCATACCAGTTTAGGTTCATCCATTCAAACACACTCGCAAAACACGTTTATCACGTAGATACATTTCAAATAGGGAGCAAATGGTTAAATCTAAACCTACATATTTGTTCCCTAAAATTTGCTTCTCTGTCAATAAGCCTGATTGTATAATAATACGTTCGAGAAAAACAACGTGGAATCGATTCTGAATCGAGTAAGCCAAATGGGTGCCAACCCGGTTTCGCCCGTTCTGCCGACCTGAAACGCAAAACAAAAGAATTGTGCGCTTCAACTAAATTGATTTCTATACGACTTCATTACTTTCTTGCAACTTATGAACCTTTACTTAAAGCTTTTAAATGGTCTGAAAGTAGTGTTACCGCGTACTTATCGATGCACTCATTCGTTTTATTTTTTTCAGCGACGGTCACTTAGTTTAAGGTTGCAAAAGGGCCAAGTCTCGCTGGCACCACTGTTTCACTCTCCACAGATCGCAACAGTGCCGCTAGTAGTCTACACTTTGTGTTTGATGGTAGAATGGGATATACAGATTACAACACTCGTGGTTTTTTATATGGCTTGTATTTCAGTCAAGACCCAGCGGGAATATCAATCGAGAGCCACTCGCCAGAGGCTCGTGTCTCCCGATGATATTCATCCGCTGGGTCTTGACTGAAATACAAGCCATATAAAAAACCACTCGTGTTGTAACCTATACTTATTTTATTGAAGGATTTTTTGGTTCAAATAATTAGCTTATTTTAAAGCATCCTGGACATATCTGGCTCTCCTGAATGATGTTATAGAAAAAAAGCTAAGGACACTAAAGCTCTGTGTTCGTTCGAGAGACAGTGGGGAATAGAGGAAAAAAGAGCTCCTTGATTGATGATTTTGCCCGGCCAGAAGGGTATCAACTGGTGCCAAACACAATCAGATTTATTTTTTAGAGTGAAGATTAAAAGGTTAAGACGGTAGGTGTCTTTCTTGTAGTTGGGTTTTATTGGTTTTATTTTTTTCCTTTTTTTCTTTTGTCTATATTTTTTCACTCCTCTTAATGGCAAAAACGACAGACGTTTGAATTGAACAATGATCACCACAAAAAAAGATGAAAAAAAAAGAAAAACTTAGACCGCCCTAGAAGCAGCCGGTTTCGTGCCAAGCACTAAATTAAGTCGTTTGAATAGAAATAGACGAGGATTACACGAAAAGCAGTACATTTTGCGGAGAGACAGGGGAAATAATGATTTGCAGGAAACAAAAACAAAAAGTTTTGTTTGTTTGTTTGTTCGTTCATGGGCTGAAACTCCCACGGCTTTTACGTGTATGACCGTTTTTACCCCGCCATTTAGACAGCCATACGCCGCTTTTGGAGGAAGCATGCTGGGTATTTTCGTGTTTCTACAACCCACCGAACTCTGACATTGATTACAGGATCTTTTTCGTGCGCACTTGGTCTTGTGCTTGCCTGTACACACGGGGGTGTTCGGACACCGAGGGGAGTCTGCACACAAAGTTGACTCTGAGAAATAAATCTCTCGCCGAACGTGGGGACGAACTCACGCTGACAGCGGCCAACTGGATACAAGTCCAGCGCGCTACCGACTGAGCTACATCCCCGCCCAAAGTTTTTTTTTTAAATCAAACATTAAAAAACTTGACTGAAAAGCAGGTACCCCAGTAAATCTTGACTGTTGAATCATTAATAACTAGTTAATTGAAAAAGTCTTGCGTACGTTCCACGGGGAGAGAAATAATCAACACACAGCAGACAGTTAATGATGTTTGAATTTGTTAGAAAAGATAGGGTGTGTGTGTTATGTGTGTGGTATGGGGGATGTTTGAGACAGAGAGAGAGAGTACATTGAAACACGCGTGCATTTTGATGACTGCAGAGGGAGAGGAGGAGTGCCTCCCCCCCTCCCCCCTTCCCCCCCCCCCCCCACGGGTTAGGGGGAAGAATTTACCCGATGCTCCCCAGCATGTCGTAAGAGGCGACTAACGGATTCTGTTTCTCCTTTTACCCTTGTTAAGTGTTTCTTGTATAGAATATAGTCAATTTTTGTAAAGATTTTAGTCAAGCAGTATGTAAGAAATGTTAAGTCCTTTGTACTGGAAACTTGCATTCTCCCAGTAAGGTAATATATTGTACTACGTTGCAAGCCCCTGGAGCAAATTTTTGATTAGTGCTTTTGTTAACAAGAAACAATTGACAAGTGGCTCTATCCCATCTTTCCCCTTTCCCCGTGGCGAAATAACCCTTCGTGGTTGAAAACGACGTTGAACACCAAATCAAAAAAGAAAGAACAGGAGGAGTGGAGGCGAGGAAGCGATACAGATAGCTGGGCAGCCAGGGAGGCAAAAGGACAGACAGCAACATTATTTTCTTTAAATGATGGGACATTTCCTAGTTTATCATTGCAGATGTGTTTAAAATACACTGCAGTGAATGTCCCTTGGACTGGTTACATTCACCGGAAAACTTCTTCAAAATTGCTACTTCACTAGTATACCCTTCAAACCCCATTTACAGCATCATGGGCGCAGCCTTCGCCCCTAACTTTCGTTCGCCGACCTCGGCAACGCCCCCAAAACACATCGGTTTGGACGACGATTCATACTCCCCCGTCTGGCATGGTTTGCATTCTTGTCTGGCATGATTGGTATTCTTATCTGGCATGATTGGCATTCTTGTCATCATTCCGCACCCCCAGAGACTGTTGGTGGAATCCATGTTCCACTCTCAGCAAGTGTTTGCGGGGTCCATATTCCGCTATCAGCAGCAGGATCTAACCCGAAAAGAGTGATCGTAAAATCGGAACCCTCGTACCCAAATACAGTTCTTCTCCTGAATGTGACTTTGCGCGGGAAGCGGCGGGAGGTGGTCGTGAGCAGCTAGCTTTGAGTCAGTAGCTACGCATAGTACATGTAAAATCTTTGCTTCATACATTTTTATGAGTACAAAATTGCAGGGAGCCCCGAGTGTGTGAGTTGAACTGAATGGATGCCTTGAGCTCTTTTTATATCTTATCGCGTACTGGACAAAGAAGTTATGTCTATTGGAACGTCTTTGACAGTCGTGGAAATGACATACGTTGCTCAAATGCTGGTAAATGCTTGACCGTTTGACCTGCGTGGCTCAGGGCTAAAATTGGTAGACTTTTTATTCGCATTTGATGGCCTGAGACCCCTGTGAACTATTATTTTACTTTGCATTTGATGTCCTGAGGTCCATGTGAGCTCATTTTCCTTCGGTATTCATGTGAATGGTATGTGTTAAACGCTCGTACCCTTTGGGTTCCTGCCTTCGATCTTGGATTCCCTTTGGCATGCGACTTGCCGGCCAGAATGATTTCTCTTCGATTCTATTAATAGATCAAAGACCACTCTACCCGTCTGGTGCAAATGTATATCATGATTTTAAGTTGTGGTCTCGAAAATCATTACTAACGAAAAACAGCAGTGTGTGCCGACTGCAGCTTTGAAAGTAACCGACGTCAAATAAACAGTCACTGATGCGAAGTATGTACAGCCAAGAATGGTACAAGAATTGTAGGTTATTGAAACGTTTAATTTATGACAAAACAAAACGTTACATTTACAAAACGTCGACTCAAACACACACTTATGATACAGATAAATAACTTATCTCAAATTTGTCGACGAAACTGGCTTGCAAGATGCTGGCCAGGCAATCATTGGATCAGTGATGGTTTATATGATGGTGTACACACTGCTTTACAGGATGGTTAATGATTTAGATGATGGTTTACATGATGGTCTACACACTGGTTTACATGATGGTCTACACACTGGTTTACATGATGGTCTACACACTGGTTTACATGATGGTTGATTTAGATGATGGTTTACATGATGGCTTGCACAATGGTTTACAGGATGGTTTACAAGTGAAGAAAGGTACCTTTAATGTTAATTGAATCAGCTTAGGTGCAGGCAGAAGGAAAACAAGCAAGGAGGAAGCTGGGAGTGAGAGAGGCGTAGGAAGTGGAGTGGGTCATACAGTGCTGTCGTTATCGAGTTTCTCTACATTCTCAACTTCTTCATTTCTTTTTACATTTAGTCAAGTTTTGACTAAATGTTTTAACATAGAGGGGGGAATCGAGACGAGGGTCGTGGTGTATGTGTGTGTGTGTGTGAGTGTGTGTGTGTGTGTGTGTGTGTGTGTGTGTGTGTGTGTGTCTGTCTGTCTGTGTGTCTGTCTGTCTGTCTGTCTGTCTGTCTGTCTGTCTGTCTGTGTGTGTGTGTGTGTAGAGCGATTCAGACTAAACTACTGGGCCGATCTTTATGAAATTTGACATGAGAGTTCCTGGGTATGATATCCCCGGACGTTTTTTTCATTTTTTCGATAAATACCTTTGATGACGTCATATCCGGCTTTTTGTAAAAGTTGAGGCGGCACTGTCACACCCTCATTTTTCAATTAAATTGATTGAAATTTTGGCAAAGCAATCTTCGACGAAGGCCGGGGTTTGGTATTGCATTTCAGCTGGGTGGCTTAAAAACTAATGAGTGAGTTTGGTCATTAAAAATCGGAAACTTGTAATTAAAATTATTTTTATTATTAAACGATCCAAAAACAATTTCATCTTATTCTTCGTCATTTTCTAATTCCAAAAACATATAGATATGTTATATTTGGATTAAAAACAAGCTCTGAAAATTAAAAATATAAAAATTATGATCAAATTTAAATGTCCGAAATCGATTCAAAAACTATTTCATCTTATTCCTTGTCGGTTCCTGATTCCAAAAACATATAGATATGATATGTTTGGATTAAAAACACGCTCAGAAAGTTAAAACGAAGAGAGGTACAGTAAAGCGTGCTATGAAGCACAGCGCAATCGCTGCCGCGCCAAACAGGCTCGTCACTTTCACTGCCTTTTGCACTAGCGGCGGACTACGTTCAGTTTCATTCTGTGAGTTCCACAGCTTGACTAAATGTAGTAATTTCGCCTTACGCGACTTGTTTCTTCTTCTTTTTCAGCAGAATCATCATTGGCTGGGCTATTTTTGTTCAGGGGCAATTTATCTCCACACCTTAATTTATTTTTATTTTTGTTTATTTTTTCATATTGAAACATTCCAATCCGCGCTGCACAAGTCATTACCATCTACATTCACAAGGTGCAGACTGACATTCCACGACTTAAATAGTATCGCATGACGAATTGAGTTTCGGGGCTCTTTCAGTCGAGAGCCGGCGCCACAGGAAGCGATAGGACTGAGATACTGGCGATATGATGAGTTTAACACTTTCCGGACCGGAGTCTGCATGGAGTATCGGTTAGGGAGAAATGCTCAGTAGAGACCTCACTTTGAGCTCGGCATGTCCACACTGTTGACGTTGGGCCAGTGCACTGAGAGCATAGGTGTAATCCACTTTGGCCGATGTGGTCGAATTTGACCACTTGTACCGACAATGGACGATCCTGTGTTCTTTGACGCGGTTTGACCACTTGTACCGGCAATGGACGATCCTGTGTTCTTTGACGCGGTTTGACCACTTGTACCCGCAATGGACGATCCTGTGTTCGTTGACGCGGTTTGACTACTTGCCTTGACATGTTCACCGGTCTTCATGGGAGTGAGAATTCAAATTTCCAAAACGCATATGCCGATCTGGAAAACGAGTAACGCCATCACTGCTACTATAAACCACCAGTAACTGAACCCCAATGTGGACGCGGAACCCCACCTCTAAACATGGTCCTTGCGTGGTGGTTCACTGACCTGATGGGGAAATGGTACGTCAGTAGTCCTGAATCTGAATGTCCGCAGGCCTTCCAAACTAGCCCCCTTCTAATTCGAGCAGGCCGACCCTCGATGCGGTCTTAGACACTCAGTTTGATAACATCGTAGTGCCAAGACTCTCCTTCAAAACACGATCCTTTTGCCTTTAGAAGAAATGATATATATTGCAAAACATGCACAGTGTAGCCTGCAGTGGACCCGACTGCGCTTACCGCAGGGGTACTGCAGTGTACTGCAAGTTTTCCTAGTACATGCACCACCACATGACATGTGAAGGGGTTACCCTGTGCAGTTCAACATGTCTTCCTCGTGCCATTGTGGCCAGGCGGGGATTTCCGCTGTTCTGCCTGTGACCTCGAGCTGTGTTATGTAGGTCATCGTGCATTATTATTACATGCATCCTGTATGTCAATATATGTATGACAGTGACAATTCATTTGAGTTAAAAAAAAAAATCTGATTTCACTTCCGTGTGAACGTAAGAAATAATTTATGTGAATGGGGAGCCGGGAGAGGGGGCTGTGTTGAACTATTACCCTGTAGTTTGATGCATCTATACGACTAGTGTCTGTCTGTCTGTCTGTCTGTCTGTTCGCGATGCACGGCCAAAGTTCTCGGTGGATCTTTTTCAAATTTGGACACCGTATTCAGCTACACCCCGGGCACAACCTCATCGATGAGATATTTCAACACGTGCTCTCAGCGCGCAGCGCTGTGCGCGCTCAACCGATTTTGGTTTTTTTTTGGTCTGGATCCACTACCAGTAACTCTTTCTTATCTTCTCCAGTGTTTTCAGCCGCGATTATCTCCCTTCGTCCGTGTGGCGTCAATCCATAGTCCCGTTACTACGTTACTATTTTTAGAAGGTCACTGCACGTTACTATTTTTAGAAGGTCTCCAGTGTTTTGCGCGTTTATCTCCTTTCCTTCGTGCGCCGCAGCCTGGTATTCGGCTCTACTTCTTCCCGGCGAAGCCGGTACCCGGCGAAGCGGGTAATCATCTAGTATATAATACAGACAAGAACATCGGATTTGAAACTGATGAATGATACTAAACTAGAAATTGAATCGGAAACCGATGAAAACAAAAGTCTAATCCAGCGTCAGTGAGGACGTCATTATAGAATAAATGTGGGGTGGGGGTGGGGGTGGGTGGTTGCAGGGTTAAACATCCTTGTAGCTTTGGCAACTTTTTGCTCTTTCAAAAACGTTTAAACAAAGTTTTGAAAAACGATTAGAACAGAAAGGACCACCGTTATCGTTTATCTTTGTCTTGACGCCGTTGGTACATGAAATGAAATAAAATGAAATAAAATAAAGTGAGATTTAAGCCTGTCCTTAAGTGGGCGAAGTCGACTGCGCGAAGTATACTTCACCAAGCTTGCCGCACGAAGCTTTAGCACAAAGTTTTCGGTAACAAGACTTCACCAAGCTGGCCGCACGAAGCTTTAGCACTGAGTTTTCGGTAATAAGACTTCACCAAGCTTGCCGCACGAAGCTTTAGCACAAAGTTTTCGGTAAAAACAACTTCGCGAAGTCGACTTCGGCCTCAATTAAAGACCACCTTTAACGTCCTCAGTGGTCAATGCTGTAGACTTCAGACACTGCTCACAAAGACGTCTGGTGCTGCAGCAAATCTTGCCATGGTAAGAAGATATAATGACCTCATTTGTCTGTAGCTTTGACAGGGATTGGCTGGAGATAATGATCCTCATTTGTCTGTATCTGCGACGGGCATTGGATGGTAGCACCTTTACTGATCTACAAAACCTTGGTAGTCTTCCATACTCATCTTTGACAGCCGTTATTGTATCAGTCCCATGCCGACGAGTTTGTTCCCGGTCCGACATAGACAGAGAAGATTGGATGATGTTTGAAGCAGCCTTGCATGCAACTGAGGTCCAAAAAAAAGGAGAAAAAAAGAGAGAAAAAAATGGATGATGTTTGAAGAAGCCAAACACATTTGTCTAGAGGTCAGGTTATAGAAGGACCTGGGCTCACTCCATTCTGTCTGGGTCGCCTGTGTAAAGAGAAGTGTTCAGGCATGAAGTAACAATTCCGGGACAATTTGTTTTTTATTTCAGAAAGACGTCAAGATGTTTAACTTGGTATATATATATATATAGAACGTTTTGACTGATGACTACTGTCTGTCTTATGGAAGCCTCTCCTTTTTACTGTGAGAAGGCCAGACTTTGAATAGTTTCTAAAAAAATTAGCCGATTTTTAAACATGGGACAAAATTATGAAGCTGTATCGGTGCTGAATGACCCTCCTTGGTTCAATGGGCGAACAAGTCCTAAATTGCTGCTTACTGAAGGACTGACTAACAATCCTGTTCAAACCTTAAACCTGTTGGCATTGGGTTTACTTTATGGACCAGAAGAGACGTTGAGGTTGTCTGTCAATAGACAACGGCTCATCGAGAAGGACCTTGAAGAAATCCACTGCTAGCCGTGGTGACGAACGATGGTTTGATGATTGTGCTGTACATGTCTTGGTTATGTTTTGAGAAGCTGAGGGCGGGGACGGGTGTACACGTAGTGGACGTTGGTGGGCTGGTGCATGGGAAGGAGAAGTAAGTCTCAAATTCAAGCTGAAAACAACAAACAAAAATGACACAGAGCACGTGCAAACACAAAAACACGCCCTGCCTACTTTTACAATGTCTGCTGGATGCCCCATGGCCAAGTACATGGAGAAGTAGTCCTTGCCCATGGCCCAATCCGGAGCACCAGGGCTTTAACCTCGCTGGGGGATTGACCTCAGCGGAAGGAATCCTTTGACAAGGTCACGCATGCGTCACAGGTTCTTGCTCCTCAGAAACGTCTTGGTTTCGGATTCCAATGAAATTTGTCTGCGTTTGTGTCGGTTAGTATCCCGAGGTCGGGTTGCGTTACTCGAGGGAATGTGGAAGAGAGAAAAAGGCGTCGACTCGGGTTCTTCCCAAGTGGTTTCGCGTGGCAGGTCTGGACGGGTAGGGTGTCATCTGGAACCACGGGGTACAATAGGAATCCTGTCGCTTGACGATTATCCGTCTTGCTAGGACACGGGTCTGCTGTCAGAGTTGATCCACGCCGCACAGTCGTCTGCTGTTATCCGGGCCTATCTTCCTCGCGGCCTTCTGACGGCTGATGAAAAGGGGGATCGGGTAGTGTTTTGATTGAGGGGTTGGACTGTGAGGAGGGTGGAGGTGGAACGAGGGCAGTATTTTTCTTTTAAATTCTTATCTGGTGTCATTTTTGTCAGCCGTTGCTGCAAGGCCAAGGCTGTGTGACCTATATTTTTCTGTTGGTTTAAACAAGATTTGATTCCGAAAATGCAGGTTGGCATGTATAGTACGATATAAACATTTGTGACCACATATTTTTCTCTATTTTGGTTATTATTGAAGGTCCTACTGAGAAGGACTCGTGCGAGTCCTGCAAACGTCGCGTTTGCGTTTATTTTTGAGCTGTGACGCTGTGTGGCGGCCTCTTTCCCTAGCCTTTACAAAATCCTGCTTCCATTTTGTTGACATTGGTGATCTTTCAGTATTAAAATTCATTCCTATTTCTTCATTCACTTTTTGTCTCTATTTGAGGTGTGGCAGTGTGTGACAGGCCGTTTGGTGGTGTGTTTACACGATTTCACCACCTTGTGATTTTCTGGTTTTAAGTGGTGACCTTTGAATTTCATGTTATTCCTTCCTTCCTGCACGCCTTTATTCACTTTCTCGCTGTACCGTTGCAGGTCTGTGTTCGTGCTGTGACAGAGTATTGCGAGCAACCTACCGGTGTGTTTCCACGATTCCTCCACGCACAATACAATACAATCTTACTTCCATATTGCTGAAAATGGTGACCATTTCGTTGAAATGTGTGACCATTGTATGGACACTGGTGACGATTTTGTTTTTTGTTTTAAATTGGCGACTATCTGGTGTAAATTGGTGTGTTTCCATGATTTCACTACGCTCTACAAGTCTTTCTTCGATATTGTGGAAATTAGTGACCATTTTGTGGAAATTGGTGACCATTTTGTGGAAATTGGTGACCATTTTAGTTTGAAATTGGTTCTATTTTGAAAAGTCGTGGAGATTGGTGTGTTTCAATTTTTTTCACTATGCTATACAAGTCTTACTTCCCTATTGTTGAAACTACTGACAATTTTTATTAAAATTAGCAACAATTTTGTGAACATTGACAGTTTTGTGGAAATTGGTGGCCGTTTTGTTAAAACTTGTGACCATTTTTTGTAAATGTGTTAGTGACCTTTACATTTCTAATTGACTAATTTATTGCAGATCTCTGTTCGAGATGTGGAAGTGCGTGGCTGGCAACGTCATTGAAATTGGCGATCATTTTGTGAAAATTGACAGTTTCGTGGAAATTGGTGGCCGTTTTCTTGAAACTTGTGACCATTTTGTGAGAAAAAAAAATATGACCTTTACATTTCAATTACACAGGGACTAATTTATTGCAGATCTCTGTTCGAGCTGTGGAAGTGTGTGGCGGGCAACGTGCCGGGGTGTTTCCACGCCTTCACCACGCTGTACAAGTCCTACTTCCACTCCCCGCACAACTGCAACCTGTCCCCTCAGCAGATCATGATGCTGCAGAATCTCACCAGACAGACAGCGGAGGAGGAGGGGGAGGGGGAGGTAGACCCGGAAGTTGACGTGGATATCGTTCCCCTTCCTTCAGGTCCTTCCACCCCCGTCGACGTGTCGTCGTCGTCGTCGTCGAAGGAGGACGACGGGGGGGGAGGAGGAGAGGTGGACTCGGTGACGACGGGAGATAACACAAAAGGGGGCTCACATAAACAGACAGGGAATGGTGAGTTTGGTGGTGTTGTGTGTGGAGGTGTGCGTGTGTGTGTGTGTGTGTGTGTGTGTGTGTTTGTGTGTGTGTTGGGTTTGTTTGTGTGTGTGTCAGTGTTGGGTGTTAGTGTGTGTTAGTGTGTGTGTGTGTGTTAGTGTGTGTGTATGTGTGTTGGGTTTGTTTGTGTGTGTGTGTGTGTGTTGGGTGTGTGTGTGTGTGTGTGTGTGTGTGTGTGTGTGTGTCGTTTGGGTCTGTGTGGGTGGGTGTGTCGTGTTTAGGTTGATTGTGTTGATGTCTGCGTGTATGATTATCTTACGATGTGGGTTGTATTTTTTTTCTAGGTTGTTGTTGTTGTTGTTGTTGTTGGAGCCGGCCCCAAAGGGTTTAAAATCGTGATCGTGATTGGCGTTTTTTGACCTTTCTGTTACCGTGATTGCCGAAATTTCCATTTCTGTGATCGTGATGGGACTTTGCCCGTGATCCGTGACGACAAAAAAATCAAGTCTCGTGATCGTGATCGTCATTTGTTTTCGTGATCGTGATGGGAATTATTGCAAAGCATTTTATTTTCAACGTACATTTTTCACAGCTGTATCACTCTATGATCCTCTATTCGTCAAGGTGTTTGTGATCGTGAAAACAAAAATCAAGGTAACTGTGATCGTGAAAGCTAAAATTTCCCTTCCCGTGATCGTGATGATACCCCCCCTTTGGGGCCCTCTTGTTGTTGTATTCAAAAGGAGAGTCTTTGTTACTTCATCTTTGCAGTCGTGGTGTGTGTGTTCAGCTGCTTTCAAGTTGCTCTGTGCTGTAAAACGTTTCTGTGAGTTAATAAAAGGTAATACACTAAATATTGTAATGTGCTTATATACGTACTTTATGGATATAAACTAACGGGTCATTTTTATATTGCAGACGCATCCATATCCCGGCAGTGTGGATTACCAATGGTTGTGTCCTGGTTGGTTACTTTCAAAATGACGTCATATCTTCTCCACTCCTGATTGGTGCTTTCTGTCCACTCCTGGATCTCTGTTCGCTGAATTAATTTTTTTTACCTTTATTTTATGTCGTTCCATTTCTTTCATCTGAGAGAGAAAAAGACCACTACGTTGTTCATGTTTATCCGTAATGTTGAATAAACGTTATTGAATGACTGATATGTAAAACATTTTAGATGATCCAACTGTAATTTGTAAATGAAACTTTGAAGAGACCGAATGCTTCTCTCTCTCTCTTCTCTCTCTCTCTCTCTCTCTCTCTCTCTCTCTCTCTCTCTCTCGATGATTGAAGGGCTTTGAAGCTTTATATTTGTCCATGTTTCCAGCTTACCTTCTCTGACACTTCAATTGCCAAACTTCAGTTTGCATTCCACTGAAATGAATGTGTGGGAGTTGCCATAGTGTTGCAAATTATGTGATCGGAATTTCTTGCATATAAATGTCCAATCTGACGTTTAAACAATATACATTCATCATCCACTAGAATGTACCATATCTCTCTCTCTCTCTCTCTCTCTCTCTCTCTCTCTCTCTCTCGCCACAACTCTCTCTCGCCACAACTCTCTCTCTCTCTCTCTCACTCTCTCTCTCTCTCTCTCGCCACAACTCTTTGCCATGCTTTTCCTGTTAATAAAATGTTCCATGCTGATCATATCATATGTATGGCGTCATTGTTTAATTCAAAGCTTCTCATCTGACCAGCTTAGACGGCTTGTGTCCTGTTATCTTATATAATTCGTGGTCAGATTAGGGCTTTTTTTATAACTAGATGATCGGAGCGTACCGAAGTTGTCCCTTTTCCGGCTGCCGATTGAGCGATGGCTAAGAAACTCCATCTGGGTCTGGATAATACAGCACAAAAACAAGCTGACTGGAAGGTTATCAGCTGGCCACCGTAGAAAGTTGTGTCCAAGTATCATGGTCAGGTCAGGGCTTTTTATCAATCAGTGTCAACCCATTCCGTGTAGTCCCAAGATTCGGGCGAGAAGGTCTTGAGTCTTTTCAATTGAGCACAAAGATCCGATGTGTCCCCACGTCTTGTCAGTCAGATCAAGGCCGTGCCATAAGACAATTCAGCACAAAGATCCGATGTGTCCCCAAGTCTTGGCAGTCAGATCAAGGCCGTGCCATAAGACAATTCAGCACAAAGATCCGATGTGTCCCCAAGTCTTGGCAGTCAGATCAAGGCCGTGCCATAAGACAATTCAGCACAAAGATCCGATGTGTCCCAGAGTCTTGGCAGTCAGATCAAGGCCTTTACAGTTGACAATGGAGCACAAAGACCAGATTGGCACGTGCATCATGTTCCAGCGTGTTCACCTCGTTGTGTGCCTCATCTCTACATTGTACTTATCTTTGTATGGTATCTTGAAATCAAATGTTGATGATTTGTGAGCGGGGGAGGAGGAGCGGGTAGTAGGGGTAGTAGTGGGGTTGGGCCCGGGATCTGCTAGTTGTGATGTTGATAAATTGATTAAATATGTTTGGATTATTTTGTACATATTGTACGACATTCCATTTGATTTGATATTGTTTTGTGATATAAATGTGTGTTGCCATAGCGTGTTATTGTATTGGTTTATGATTTTATTGTTGTTGAAACACAAAGAAAAGCTTTCTAGGCTTGCTGTCGTCTCTCCATTTGATTCTTTTCTTCCTTGTTTTCTATATATTTTTTCTGTTTAAAGAATCTACCTGACCTTTCTGCTTAAATCAAGCATTTGGGAATTTTTTTTAAAAAAGAAGGTTCTAATTTTATTGGCTTTTGCTACTTCCTTCACGACAAAAACATTACCTCAGAAGTGTACATGTGCTTCTTAACTTTAAAGTTTTAATGATGCATCCAATCAAATCTTACATGATGTTTACGTTGGTTATTGCTCTTTTGATCGTGTCATTTTTATCAACTGTTGATTTCCATTACTTTTGAACTCTCTCTCTCTCTCTCTCTCTCTCTCTCTCTCTCTCTCTCTCTCTCTCTCTCTCTCTCTCTCTCTCTCTCTCTCTCTCTCTCTCTCTCTCTCTCTCTCTCACATTCACACTCTGCGCTTCTGAATGTGTAGTGTTAGTTGGATTAAAGTTCTCGTCTCGTTTTCTCACAAGTCATTCGAATACAGCACAGAAGTGCAAATGACGTGTTGATACATTTTCCAATGTCCCAGGGGTTCGGGTTTAGGTAATGCATTTGAGCAATCTTTTAATGTGCAAATCCATGAAAATAGGTGTGAAAATGGGTTAGCACTTTACTTAAATTAATGTGCAAGTACTGCGACTTGTCAGGAATTCAGTTACCCTTCATGTTCGCCTGTCTTAGGTTTAAAGAGTAGATTCGTGAATTTGGGTAAAGAAATCTTCAAATCCTTGTATTCGTTCACACTTTCAAAAGATCAGAACAAATAAATGTCCCTTCTTTCACTGTCAATGCTGTCTTTATAAGCTATCTCTTCATTCCTATGCAGCCCGGCCCAATGCGTTTTACTTTTTTTAATGGAACAATTTTTAAGGCTTGCTATTTCACAGAATTTGGTTGACTTACAAGAAAATCAAAGCACACTGACAGTCAGGTCGATGTGCAGTTTTGTTTCAATATCAGGGACCATTGCTGTTGAGAATGTTTGGTATTGGCTGCAGGGATTTCTCTGACAAAGTTTCGGTCGTATGTTTTGTGATGCTAATTCTGTGAACCATTTTGCCAGTATCTCACACAATGTTTTTGTTACAGTGTTTTCAGTTTTGAGTGTTCAAATTTGTCATCAGAGTACTTGTATGATGAACGTTTAAGCTGTCGGCCAATGCTTTCGATTGTAAATGAGAAGACAAAAATTAATCTCACTGTTTGTAGCTTTCAGACTAAGGGCACGAAGTTTTAATTTTGTCATCAATGGAAGTGTTAAGCATCTGTTGCATAGTTTCTGCTTTCCTTTTTCAGTTTCTGCTTTCCTTTTTCAGTTTTTGCTTTCCAATTAAGTGTTTGCGGACTGCTCTTGAACATTTTTGCTTGTTATACATACCAAAATAGTAGTATATTATTTATTTAATGTATTTAAGTAGTGATTGGCATATGTAGACTTATTATATAACACGCGTTAGAAAAGCTTGAAAGAGAGACTGAGATCTGGAACGATTGCCATGAGGCCCCCCATACACGACACAGAAAAGTAGCATGCTACACTTCGCGTTGCGTGTAGTACATCAATTCATACAACCCTTAAGTCTTATGCAGCAAAAAGCGCATCAGTTGCATGTAAACTTTGATAGGAAACACAGGGTGCTATTTCTTGTTACACATGCTGAACAAAACGTGTCGATCACAACTGGGATAAAAGCAGTGCACCTTGCTGAATGCAGTTATATAACAGCGTAGTATCAGACCACATATGGTGATCCCATGCAGCATTCTACTTTGCTTTGTCGTGTACTTTGGCCTATTGAGCTTAATATCTCCGTCAAAGGTATACAATACGCTTTCTGGGAAATTGTATTTTTTCCCTTGTCATTTGAAATTTTAAAAAAAATAGGTCATTCGATGCGACAAAAACAAACGTACGTTAAAAAGAAAGTTTTAATGAAAAAGGTCTGAAATACAATCAATACAAAGCGATGTTAAATGACGTTAAATAAAAGAGTTCAGGTTGAAAGCAAGTTTAATTTATAAATGCATGTGCTGTTTTTAAAGCTGGGCCGCGTGCAAAAGATTCGCCACGTCAACTGCTCAAACATCAACGACAACAAGAAGAACTAGGAAGAAGTACGGTAGTAAAAGAAAGAGAGAAAAACAAAGACAAGAACTGAAAGGCCAACAACAAAAAATAGGTGTGGTTACGGTAACATAGCCAAACAAAATAGGGTAGGAAGGTAGGCAATCACTCTTTTTTTTTTTAAACTTTTTTTTTCTAATGTGTACAAATTAAACCTACTTGGCAGGGAAATAAGTGTGCGACTCGAGCGATTTCGCTTTCATTGCGTTTTCTGCATTCGTTTTCTTGGTTTTTTGGTGTTTTTTTGACAAATGTAATAAAAAGTTATAGGGTCGGGCCCTAAAAATAGGGTAGGTCGGGTTACCGTAACCACACCTATTTTTTTTATGCCAAAACAATAAGTGATAATTATAAACTAAGACAAGAAATAAAAGAACAAGGGAGAGACTAAATTGTTTGGATGAAAAAACGATTCTTTGGGGGACTCGTTTGAGGCGGAGAAGGAAGTATACATTGTATGCCTTTAATATTGATTACTACAATACAAGAATATTTGGGAACAAATGCAGAACGAGTGAGCTTGCATGAATGTGAAAGGACATGTAATACGTAGATTTTTTTTTCACGAGACCGCCGCGATGTGTGCGAATAAATGCATCTGGATATGTGCGTGTGTATGTATATGTGTGCGCATGTGAATGCATAGGTGTGCATGTATGCATGCGCTTTTGCTTAAAATACAAACACCGGATATATTTCTGGGCCTGCGTGAAGTTATGCCATAAAAAAAGGATGTTTTTGTAAACCACCTGAATTCATCAAGATGCGGGGCTTCTGCATTGTTGTTTTTTCTGTAACTTATGTTGACTTGGTTCTGTTCCTATGATTCCATGGTTGTGAATTTTGTTGTTATGATCTGTTGTTACAAATGCTGCTTGGATTGTGTTCGATGAAACGTGTAAATGTTTTTAATTTTATATTTTATAGTTTCTTTGCTGATTTGTACACGAAACAAGAACTAAGAAATGACCACTGCAGGGTAGTACTTTGAGGGATATGATACGGAAGAAACATGTACAAAATCGGAGGTAAGGGTTTGGGGGAAAGGTTCTGTTTCTTAATAAGTGATGATAAAATTGGCATCAGTGGCCCTCTTACAAAATCCACGGCAGTACTGCCAACACGTACAGATACATTTTTTGTTTAATTGTAGATCTGTATCGTGCCTGGTGTTCTTTCTTTCTCTGGGTACATTTTGAATTGTTTGAAAAAACACAAGAACCAATGAGTAAAGAGTTAAAGATACCTTCCTTCCCGTGTAAACCCTCTACCTGGGTATGTAAACCATCATGGATCCTTCCAGACATGGAATACCAGCATCCATCCGTTTTCACACACTCCCAAAATCTATAGCCTGGCTGCTTTCTGTGCAAACGTAATGGGAACTGTTTTCTGAATTAATTTGATAAATGACACCAGTGTCAATCTGCACAAATTAATTCAGCAACAAAATTCCCACTCTGCTCTGAATGCAGCCAGGCAAGTGTTGACTGTTGCTATGTGTTCGACTCTGAAGGATAGTCTTATCCGATCGAGAAACCTGGACATATTTGTGGCTGTGTGCACGATTTCTTACATGGGAAGGAAGGAACCTTTAATGAATTAATGTAGTGCTATTCCTTAATTCATAGTAGTTGCTTGCTGATAATTACGTGTACTGATTTTGTGCTGGAAAAAAATTACCTGAAGTAGTCACTATGTTGACTCGACTGTGTTTAATAAATTGCGCAGATGAGAAATATACCGCGAAATAAAATAATGATTGTCATTTTACAAAATATGTGTGTGCTGTATCTCAGGCTGTGTGTGCATACGTACATGGATAAGGAGCGTGTGTGTCTGTCGATCGATCTTTCTGTCGGTCTTTCTGTGTGTGTGTGTGTGTGTCACAGTGTGTGTGTGTCACAGTGTGTGTGTGTGTGTGTGTGTGTGTGTGTGTGTGTGTGTGTGTGTGTGTGTGTGTGTGTCTGTGTGCGTGTGTGAGTGTGTCATAGACAAACAAAGCAAGCGCATAATAACTTTCGAGTCCTTGGAAAACATCCATCATCACAGCCGAAGTCAAAACAACGAAGATTTGAAAATGTCATGCTTGCATTACAACGAGAGAGAAGAAAAGAACTAGTGCAGTCACTTTCTATAACAGCACACATTTTCCAGTGTAGAGAACGAACGTTGACGTGTAACAACACTTTTGACAACCGGACTGTACATCAAAACATAAAAGAAAACACAACATCAGCCAGTGTTGGTCAATTCATCATCAAATTTTCGTCAGACAGTCGCTGACTTGTTCAGGATGGTAAGTAAAAGTTTAGAATGATGGCACGTGGTGTACATTCTATTGTTATGATTGATATTACGTCATTTATCATTATAATAATAATAATAATAATAATAAATGAGCATTTATATAGCGCAACATCATAACTTTACAATTATGCTCTTTGCGCTTGACACATTTAAAATTCAAACACAGTTATACAAGCATTTACATCTACATTCATAGTCAGCAACGCTTGATTAAAAGCATACACCATCAAACATACATTACAACAGATTCTTCCACTAATTAAGTAATAAAAACATGAATAAAATAGGTAGTAAAAACAAGGAAATACCAGCTGAATACCCTTAATCAAACAGAACATGTTATTAATACTGAAAAACAGCCCTAAATGCATTATCACATTATCACTAAAACAACAAATACACTACATGTAGCCTACTGATGGACTGAGAAAACAAAATCAGGGGTTGTATTTCTTGAAGAGGTGCGTTTTAAGTGCTCGTTTGAATGCTTGGGGTGACTGAGAGTGGCGGATGTGAAAGGGGAGAGAATTCCAGTGTGTGGGTGCGCAGAAAGTAAAAGTGCGTTGTCCGTATGTTTTGGTTTTGGTGTGTGGAATGGTGAGGATGCGACAGTCAGAAGAGGCACGGAGTTGTCTTGTTGGAGAATAGACGGTGAGGAGTTCAGAGAAGTAAGCAGGAGACGAGCCAGAAAAGAAGTTAAAGCAGAGGGTGGACAGTTTGTAGTCAATGCGGGCTTGAATAGGTAACCAGTGCAGTGTGTGAAGAAGTGGTGTTGCGTGATCTCGTTTTCGTGCTTTCAGAATGAGGCGTGCTGCCGAGTTTTGGACTTTTTTGTAGTTTATGCAGGAGATACAGAGGACAGCCAGAGAGAAGAGAGTTGCAGTAGTCGAGTTTAGAAAGAACAAAGGCACAGACAAGAGTGTTAGTTGTTTGAGAGGAGAGTGTGTGGCGAATGGTGCTGATCTTACGAAGCTCAAAATAAGCTGCTCTACAGACTAAAGATATATGTTTGTTAAGGGTCATGTCAGATGAAAGGGTGAATCCAAGGTTTCTAGCTGATGGGGAGAAAAGAATGTCGGTGTCGCCTACTTGAACAGAAACGGGTTGGGGAGAGGGAAATGTAGTGTTCTTCTTTTTGCACAGTAAGACTTCAGTCTTATCATCATTCAGCTTAAGTTTGTTATCGATCATCCAAGATTTAACATCAGTGATGCATGTCTGAATGGTCTGGATGGCGGAATGTGTCTCTGCAGGGGGACTGGGTTTATACAGTTGGGTGTCATCAGCAAAAGACTGATTTAAGACAGAATGGTTTTGAATCAGTGTGGAGAGGGGCTTAGTGTACATGATGAAAAGGATGGGACCGAGTACTGAACCTTGAGGAACGCCGAAAGAAAGTGGGGCTGGAGCAGACATCTGGCCATCGACAAGCACAGCCTGAGTCCTGCCAATGAGATAGGACTCGAGCCATGCCAGCGTACGTATACGACATTTTAAATATATACAGTCTGTACATCGGACAACAAACTGGAAAGAGCCGAGGTTCAACCTGTGAAGAGCAGAGAAAAAGTGCAAACATAATGAAAGCTGTTCGGAAATAACTGTCGCGGTTTCTGTGCCTTGTGGAAGAGCTGTACGCCTTGTAGGTGAGGTGAGATGTAGACATGCCGATAGCAGCACAGTGAACAATAGGCTCCTGTGTGTGTCTGTGTGTCTGTCTGACTGTGTGTGTGTGTGTGTGTGTGTGTGTGTGTGTGTGTGTGTGTGTGTGTGTTTTCTAACAATCATATCATGAATATCATATCATACCATATTAAATAATATCATATCATATCATATCATATCATATCATACCATACCATATCATATCATATCATATCATATCATATCATATCATATCATACCACTGCATTTTAACAGTGTCCACTCGATATGATGACTTTTTCTTGTTAAACCTGAGCCTGTTGGTGACTGTGACGCTATCAGCGTGTCTACATCTCACCTCAACTTCAAGGAGTACAACTCTTCCTCAACGCATTCAAACCCTCACGCTGACAGTCAAGTTATTTTCCTGAAAACATCGGTTGACATTGAAACTGAAAGCATTTGCAGCAGCCGTAGGTCAAAGGCACTGGCCCTTCGCATGACTGAAAATAGTTCCGCTCTTCATCTCAGATCTGCCCAGGCTCAGTTTTTACGCGGGGAAAGACCATCCCCCCTTTTGCACACATACCGAAAATCAACATCCTGACTACTTACGAGGCAGATTAGGATTTTTTTTAATGAACTAATTTCTTAAAAGCCCCAAGCAGCTTTAGGACAAATCAATCCATAAAACTTTCCCTCTGCACAGACGGTGGGCCGAAATGTTTGCACGGGAAAGATAGTGCCTTGAACACCACTCTGATGTTTTTCTTTTCAACAGCGATGGTGAAATTGAGCTTTCAGAGGGCAGTAGGGGAATACTCTAATAATAATAAATATATTTCACATTCGATGAAGATAAATTTAAAGTCAATTTGTCCGACACCTGTTAAAAATATATTGCTGGTAGAAATCTATATTTTTCAAACACCCTTACTTTGACTGTGGTACACGTAAATCAGTAAAAAAAAAAAAAAAAAAACACCGACGAACCCTTGATACGTATACCAATTATACGTTCAAGACTGTTAAAATATTAATTCCACGAAAGGAATAACAAAAGAAAAAAATTAGGGAGAAATATTTAACACACAAAATGAGAGAGCAGCCTTCTCTGTGCAAATTAAAGTTCAGTTTACACGTCTGAAAAAAATATCTTGTTTCTAAAAGCTTTACACTTCAGTCTCACAAAGATTACTATTTACAGAGCAACAATGAAGGTTCCCGGATCCGTCTCAGCCTCTGATGGCAAGTTCACCCCCAAGGGAGAGAAGCGCACCCGTGTGAAACAACATGACAGCGAGTTTCCTCCCTTGAAGTGTGGTCGCGTCGCACTTTGTGAGGATCCGCTACGAGTGTCCGTTCTTTGGTCTTCAAGAGTGAAGATTGCCCACACCCACCCCAGCATTACCCCCACATACGCTCACAAACAGCAGCGGAAACAACATGAACAACAACAACCATCACAACAAAAACAACAACAGAATAATAGCAATGCCTTTACAAAATTCAATAATTAAAGAAATCCCCGGTGACTCGATTCAAGTTGTAAGCTTAGTCAGTGGGCATGGTGTCTTGTGGCGGTTACTATACTTATGAACCTTGAACTAAAAACAAGGAAGTCGCCATCCTGACTTTGGGATACTCATTTTAGAAAAGAAAAATGGAGATAATGTACAGGTACGGAGATGAAGCTGTTAATCAGATTTGTCTGAGAGGAACTCACATACGAAAGTCTTCAGAACAAGAAATTCCTCCGAGGTAGAAAAAACACCCCCGTCCTTACCATTCTCACTGCCACCAACTGAGAAGGTTATTTCCCTTTGACCATTAATATGTCCCTCTATAAGTCCTTGTAGAATCTTAATCCACCAATAACTCCCTAACCGTGTGTTTGACTGGTCCCAATTTGTGTAAGGACCGTCTCAGGAATGTATAGAACCTGTTCACCAAGTTTGGTGACGATCGGTCCGTTCATTCTTGAGATCTATATGCGAACACAAACACACAAACAAACAAACAAACACATCGACCGAATCCTATACACACCCCTTACCGGGGGTGTAATCAAACCAGTTACATGTAAATAGAAAAATAAACAAACCTGAAAACAAAATGAAAAGTACAGCTGATGGGGTCTATGTCGACAAAAAGAGTCGGATTACCTGTAGGTGGACTTCCTGTAGGGGGATTCCCTCTATACAATTATTGCAGTAACTGACTTATCACTCTACAGGGAATCCCACAGGTGGGAGTTCCAGCCAGCGTTTCGCCGAGTCTCGCTGAAAGTCACGTGATACTTGTAGTTGTAGCGACATTGGTAGAATTTGATGTTTTTCGATTTTGTTGTTGTATTTCTTTAAAAATTCGAGTATGGTTTGCAATTTTGATTTAAGAAAAGTTTAAATCGATAACTAAATGAAAGAAAACGCAGCTAAAATAAATTACTCGTAATTTTAACGACATACTGCACGCGAATTTAATAATTCGAACAGATTTTCTTGTGGAACCGCAATGCGGAAGGGGAAGTAACGCTAAGGTAACTTAAATCGGTTTACGGCAGTCACGCGCTTGGCACGAGATCGAGCGGTCTCCGATGTCCCTACAGGTACTGCCACTTGTGGGATTCCCTGTATAATCCCCCTACAGGAAGTCCACCTACAGGGAATCTCACTCTTTTGGTCGACATAGACCCCCTCAGCAAAACTGAGTACAAGGCCTACAAGGAGTGACGTGTCCTCAGTTGTAGAAAAAAAACACGGTATTGTCAAAATCATGTAGCCTACAAACGTCTACATAATAAGGAACAGAAACCTAACTCTGCTCAAATCAGTTTAAACAACGTGACGTCAAAAATATGTTGAAATGTGATCCTTAGCGCATACATGTACAATATAAGGTTTTCCTCATCCTGAGGTAGGAGCCTGAGCTACCGCGGCGGTAGCCTCCCTTTTGGCGGAAGAATACTTGCTGTACAGCCACGTGACCAGACGAGCAAGGTCAAGGACGACGGGCAGACCCAGCGCGAGGGAAAAGACGATGACAAGGGTGACCCCGATGAAGGCACTAGACGCCCGAGCGTCGGGGGCACTGGTCCGTTTTCGGACGGTCGCACTGAGGTTGCTTTTGGGCAGCGTCAGGTTGGCTTTGATCTCTTCAACGATGGCCGCAACCGCCGCCTGCATGGGGCAAGATGGCGTTAAAGTGTAACTAAACAAGCAAAAAGGAAAAACATCGTTCACCAACCTTTACACTTTGATATGAAGAAGGGCCTCATATACTGTCGAACTGCGAAAAAAAAAAAATTTTTCTCTCACTCGGACACTGTTTGACGGACATGTGAAGTGCGCGCCAGGAACGACAATCTTCTTAGTTTACCTGATTAATGCCCTTAATTTTTGGTTCTGGTACTTTCAGTTCCGGCTGTTGTCATCAATCTACCAAAATAAAAGATCAAACGGAGTTTTCGATTTTTATTTCATGGTTCAGAAAAATATTGCTTATTTTCTGAAAGTCAACCGTTTTAGCGAATCTTTCTTTGATTCTTAAAAGTCATTTCAGATTTTTGAAAAATAGTTAACGGTTAGTAATTACCAATATATCGTAAACAAACATATCGATAGGTTTTGGTAAGAAGACACAAGTGCGATGAATGTGGTACCAGTATTTTTGTGGTAAGTAAGGATGCATTTCTTTGCTGTAAGCACATTTACAATGCACATTTAATCTGTTTAGCAACATAAACGAAAGCATGGTACAGTGCCGCTTGTTTGTGGTCTATCTTTTCGCGGCAGATGCGTAACAATTAGGGTCTCAGTTTGAAAAAGCTGCTCGGAACCAGAGCAGATTTGGCTTGGGTTCTTTGAGTGTGAATGATCGACGAGTGGCTTGACATTTTTAACGAATCATTACTGTAGCCTACTTGAAACCATCATCTGTTTCTGAATTTGTCATCAGTTATGATTGAGCAGTCTCATAGGAATCGTCCATAAAATGTTAAACCGAAAAAGGGCAGACGATTCTGAATCACACAGGCTGCTGTACAAAATCAGATCTAAAACGATATTTTGAACTGCGACGTCTGCGTAAATGCCCTGTAACAAAATACCTTGTCCTGGTCATGTGTATACACATCAGCTTCTATTGGGAAGATCAGTATTTTATATTAATCACAAATACAAGATTAGAAATAGTTCTGAAGATCGCCTTTGATTTCAGTTTCAGCGGCAAACTAGCAGATCTGTCCAAACCGGCATCGTTTCATGGTTGAAACTTGAATAATCCCAAATAGATCTGAGTGGGGGTAAGTTTTATAGTATTTCAATTTTTTACGGCAGTTTTATTTAAAGATAGTGTAGTGGATGTCTCTGGTGAAGACTACAGTTATATGAATTTGTTGTTGTAATATTAAAGTGATTGTTCTTTATTTACACAATTGAATAATTTGTATTTATTTGTTTGCAGATGACGGCATACTGAGTGCTCCAAGAACATACGCCTGCTGGCATTTTGTGTCTTTTCTGAAGACGTCGAGGCAAGCAGAAGTCACGGTCCTGGCCACACACACACAATGACATGAACAAGAAATGATATTTTTTCATGGGCATATCCAGTATTAAAACTTTATTACCATGCAAACGCAACGATTAGAATTTAGAGACGGTCATCGGTCACACACACACACACACAAACAAACACACACTGGGCGGATCCAGAGGGGGGTTCCGGGGTTTCCGGACCACTTAGGAGCCGGCCTTTGTATTCTAAGTGACGATTTTGGAAAGAAGTTGGCTAATTAGTTTGCTCAGGTTGCGCCAGATCGATCAATTGTCCTTGTTGTGATTCAAATTTTTCTTCTGATTTTCCATTTGGTGGTCATGTAAGCATTGTGAACATGTCCAAAAAATCTGATCACACACCATGTGGTCGACATGCAGACCTGAACGGCCAGTGTATGGTGGCAGAGTTGGAAAATAGGAAAAGTCTTGATGCCAATCCTTCATCAAAAACCGAAGAAAATCGTCATTGTAATAAGTTTGCTTTATTCTAAATCAAACGACTAGGATAGATGACAGACACAACGACAAACACATTCAATTCTATGTAAAACATACACAATGCGCACGTTAACAAGCTGGCCATAACAATGTGCCCATCGTGCATGAAGTGTGGCTTTGGTCGGATCAGTAGCCGTGCTTTGTCTGCGATGCTAAACATGAAATTTTGTTAAAGCGACGATTTAGCAATGTTGTTGTTGCTGCTGCTGCTGTCTGTTCTTGTCACGACATCTCGTTTTTTCCCTCCTGATTCTGAGAAGAAGCTGTTTAATTGTGATATCAGGCCTAGGAACCCCTGATTTTCACTTGGAGCATTCTCAAAGAAACTTAGCGTATGTTAAGAAAAATGAGTGTACTCCACACTTTGTCTTTTGTTGTTCGTTGTCGTTGCATGTCTACCGTTCCACAGCCACCTACTATAAGTGCAAGTGTTAAATGACGTATTTCCACAAAAGACTGCTTGCAGAGAATCATGTGATGCCAATGACAGGTAAGGACATGTGGTAATACATACTACGTTTTGGAACCAGGGAAAATGCAGCACAAATTATTTATCAACCAAATTGATTGACTTGTGCACTATGACAAAAGTTTTCTTTGATCCATAAAAGGTCTTTTGCCAGAAAAATTGCTCTGAACATCAAGTACCCTGCAAGTTGTCACACATTTACATTATTGAAATAAAAAGAAAACACACCAGTAACCAGGTTAGGTACGTTAATATCTATAATCAATATCTCGGCACGTTACTGCCTTCTTCGGGATGGTAAGCTGAACATTATTGAACAAAATAATCGGTTTAGATTGTATACTTTGATTCCTGAACGAAGAAGCAGAGGTACTGCATACAACTAGGACTGTAATATCAGCTTTTGCCTGAAACACACACACATACACTTATAAAATTAATGCAATGTCATTGTATGAAGCCAGAACAATCACTAACTTACATAGTTGGTCACACAATTACCCATCACTGAACAATAAATCGAAGTCGGGTGGATTCAATGACTAAAGCAGTAAAGGCTTTGAAAAAACCCTCATCACAAAACATCCCCCCCCCCCCAAAAAAAAAAAACAAAAAATAAATAAATAAATAAATGAAATAAAACAGGTTGTGTATATAGCGCAGTAAACACCATGCAGGTACAAGCGAAGATTTGACAGAGATTATCCTTGTTTTATATAGCACACATTTTCTAGTTTTAATCTCTCTCTCTGCCTCTCTCTCTCTCTCTCTCTCTCTCTCTCTCTCTCTCTCTCTCTCTCTCTCTCTCTCTCTCTCTCTCTCTCTCTCTCTGGAAAGTAATTTATTGACCTGTGGGTTATTTGCGTTTGTATACACATTGGTGATTCGTAAACTATGTTGAAAGAGATTGTCAAACAATATTATATGGGGTGTCTTAAAAAAAATGTATATCAACAAAATCTGTCATTATTATCAGGCACACGGTTTTAACAAAGCTATGTCACGGAATGCAACATAAGTGGCTTAAAAAGTCGTGTTTTTGTGTGTGCAGGATATTCGCAAGGACAGGACCTCAAGCTGAACCAGCACAACAGCGATGCATTCTTCCATGGCTTCCACAAAAGTCTTTCGCCTATAGCGGGCATTGCATACAGATAGTCCCTAACCCTCCTTTTTAAAAATTCTTTAGACCAATTATCCCTCTGTTCCCATGTTAAACATGGAATAATTCTGGACAAATGCGAGGACGTTAGCTTTTTTTTATTTTATTTTTTTATCATTTTACTTATCATTAAAACTTGTTTAGATTTCGATTCGTAAACCATTTACAGTAATCCTTTGTTTTTTAACTTTGTTCATCTTACCACAGTCACTTCGTTGTTTAGATTTATCATTAAATTTGTTACCATTATGCAGGAAAAATGTAGAATAAAACCAGGAGAGCTTTCGGTAGAAGATATTTCCTGTGTCAAAAGTTAATGCTTATTCTGATTGATGGGTGCTCCAAACTAAGTTATTTTGACTGCCTTATTCGAATTCATTTCCAAGACAGGGCTGAGAAGTGGAGAAGCTTAGGAGAGTATCGTAAAAATTGTCTGGATGTTTATGCAAAACTTTCGAATATGTCAGATTTTACTTTAGAGATTTTAAATACTGTTAACTGACAGAAATGCTATAACTTCTACACCAATTGACTGGATAACTTCATATTCAGCATACTTAAACTTGATTTTATGCATGTGCAGTTCACAAAGTGGCAAATTTGTAGGTTAAATTATCTAACTTTTGCATCACCAATGACACCAACGCTTTCGTGTCTGAGGATTGCCCTGAACCTAGCTGTAACTGCATGCTTTCTTCAGGTCATCGATAGCCTGGGGGTTGAAGGGGATGTTTTTACATACTCAGACATTCAAAATAATCAAAAAGGTAAAAGCCTGAAGGGTTTAAATTAGGTAAAAATGGCTACCGCTCAATGTCAAAACTCGTTCTGTTTAGTCGACCCCCGAATTTGGAGAAAAAAATTAAAATTGCACAAAAGTCAGACCATTCAATTTACAAAATTGCCACTTACTGGAAAGGCAGAACATAAACTGAAGTTAATGAATACCATATATAAAATAATTGGTTCAACAGATACAGAAGTAATTTGCATGGTTGTGGGTGTCCTTTTTAGGGGGGTCAACCCTGTAGAAGAGACGATTTTCTTTAATTATCAATCCGTAATATATTGTTTGTTATGCATACAAGATTAACATTGACAAATACTTCAAGACTCCTCATTGATCTTAAGAAATGTTGTGTTTTTTTTTGTTACTGACTGATTCACTTTCTATTCACTTTACTCTACATAAGTCACGACAAGAAAAGCAAGGGAGGTAATTTCTTCGGAAGAGGTAATTCTCTCCCCTCAGAACGATTGTTGTAGTTTGTTTGATTTTGTTCCCTTCTAATAAGTATTATTTAAAATAGATCTTTACATCTTGATGTGAAAGGCGCAGTACCCCCCTCCCCCCAGGATGTTAAATTCTAGGTTGTGTCCATGTAAAATCCTGATCCTGGTCAAGATCCGAGTTGGTTTTTCATGCAACTGTGCCTCTTTATGCCACTCAATTAGACATACTTTGCAATCCATAATTGCACGAAACTAAGTACAGGAAATACGTTGTTGTCGTGTTTTTAATATTACATAATGAAATAAAAAATGTCACAACTGGTTTCGTGTTGGGCTTTCTCTCTCTGTCTGAATCTCATAATTACTTCCTTCTGAAGCCTGAAATGTGTTGCAGGCATTGTTCAGCTTACATTTATTGTTACAATGTTTGTGGATATGTTATTAAGTGTGTCTGTGTTTCTATCATTCGTTATCAGTGTGGTTAAAAAAAAAGCACACGTCAAAGTAATTTACCCTTCATCATTATCAAAACATACAGATACAGGTAATAAATATTTGTGATACTTTAAACAAATACAATGTTTGTTTGTTGCGTCTTTTCTTTTTTTCAGAGCAAACACACATCGTATTTGTTCAAACGTGTATATTCTGCACTTTCTAATACCCTGCATGGATCTCCAAATCAAGAATAATGAAAAGTCGTCTAATAGCCCTGCAGCACTCACACGAACATGACAGAAGCTTGCATGCATGCACCCAGGCTCGCTGTCTTCGGCTAAAAGAGCTTACAGTTGGATCTTCGCTCAGACAAATGTAGCTGTCTTGTCCACTTGCTCCTGTCGCATAGATCTGCAATGTGCAACATCATCTTTGATTAATAAGTCTGAGGCACAGACAAACACACACGCGCGCACATTTGCGAGAGAATGCACGTCAGTCTATTCAATCAAACAGTATAAAAACATACCACAGACGTGGTGGTGGAAACTGGACATTCGCCGTATAACAAACTCAAGAGATTCATTTGTGTGTGTATGTTTAATCAAAAGTTCATCTTGGGCACATTCAGTCTGTATTGTAACAGGACCCATCCCGTAAAAACTTCGAACAGATCTATTAAATTCTGAAATCCTTGACAAGGTTTTTTTCCAATCATCTGTATCTGACCGAAGTAAAAATAAAAAAAAATCAGCCAGTACACGCATCTACCCCCTCACACGACAATACATATGTGGCGAAAAAAGGAATCGAGAGGGGGGAACAAGGAATAAATTAGATCCAGAAATAATTCCACTTCATCATTCCAAAGTGTGAAGTGATCGGATACTGTGGTAAAGATACGTGCTTAGTATCACAACTGAAAATACAAGCCCTAGGGTTTTAAATCAAGGAAACAATTAAAGTTAAGTAAGATCAACAGAAATGTCGAGAACATGTAAAATATTGTACTTACAATCCGTTTCAGCATGCTCTTCGAATAATAATCTCCCAGTCAACCTCGTGCTTACGACTTCGACAGGATGTTGCCTCTCACGCTGAGCCAGTACATTTTGAATTCAAAGGCCAGAGATGCAGTACAAGCACATTAGTTAGATCCAATTCATTTACATTGCTACCTTGCCCAATTTATGGCTATTTCTGTTGGTAACATCACACATGTGGCAAGCAGTGCTTGTTGCCGACTCTGCTGGGACAGGCAGCAGACGATTTTATTTAGGAACCAAATTCTGATTGGTTAAAACATAAAACCGGAACTCAAAGTACCACTTGTTCTTTGGAAGTATCAAATCAAGAACAGATAATCAGGTAAATCTGAAATGGGTTCAACACTTTTAAAAAATCGTAGTAAATCAGAAAACACAGTAAACGTTGGAAAAATCGTCCAGTATCGCTTCTACAGGTCTATACTTGGACAAAACATAAAGCAATTCAGTAAAGCTGACACTTCAAAATGTCTGTTTAGTTACACTTTAATGGCTCAAAACGCACGTCATCACCAACGTGTATATATATGTAAACTTTATTTTTCTGAGTCCTCAGTTGTAGAAAAAAAACACGGTATTGTCAAAATCATGTAGCCTACAAACGTCTACATAATAAGGAACAGAAACCTAACTCTGCTCAAATCAGTTTAAACAACGTGACGTCAAAAATATGTTGAAATGTGATCCTTAGCGCATACATGTACAATATAAGGTTTTCCTCATCCTGAGGTAGGAGCCTGAGCTACCGCGGCGGTAGCCTCCCTTTTGGCGGAAGAATACTTGCTGTACAGCCACGTGACCAGACGAGCAAGGTCAAGGACGACGGGCAGACCCAGCGCGAGGGAAAAGACGATGACAAGGGTGACCCCGATGAAGGCACTAGACGCCCGAGCGTCGGGGGCACTGGTCCGTTTTCGGACGGTCGCACTGAGGTTGCTTTTGGGCAGCGTCAGGTTGGCTTTGATCTCTTCAACGATGGCCGCAACCGCCTCCTGCACATGATGGGGCAAGATGGGGTAAATTAGTCAAAACGTACGTCATCATCAACACGTACATATATAGTATACTTCTTATTCTGAGTCTTTAATTATTGTAACTGACTTATCACTATAAATTGCCTGTGCAGGAACACAAAGGTTTTTAAGGGAAAAAAAGTGTTGCATAAAAAAGACAAAATGACCCAAACAAATAAGGTTAATAGACGATTTTCGAAAATAACTGTCCGGATTTTCAGCGGTCTGTGGGAGTAAGCTAGAGCCCCTTTACATCGGACAAGTTTTTCACAACATCCGGAGCATGTCAGTCCACACTTCTGGTCGGCTTTATCTGACTGAGTTATTTCCAGAAAACGTCTAATACTGACTGGATCCTTAAATAAAATACAATACTGTACATTCATTTAATTTTTCTTTCTTTATGCTTCCTGTCATCTTTGAAGAAGTATACTCAACCATCCGATCGTAAGTGTACAGCTTCTCTAGTTATTCTTTGTCTTTTGTGTTACGTATCTCCTTCGTCCACAAGGACCATAGGTCCAAGGTCTAGTCAATGTTTATTTAGTATTGCATTTGATAAAACGCTCCATTGAACAACGTCACACACACACACACACACACACACGCACGGCGCACTCGGCACGCACACACACACACACACACACACACACACACACACACACACACACACACACACACACACACACACACACAGCGTTTCGTCGAAACTCAGGGAATCTTGCTTAATTCTCAACGGCAAGGATTGTCCTTTAATGACCTGCGAAAAACAAGTTTGACTTACCTCTTGCTCCTTGCGCTCAGCGGGGGTCAGTTTGACCGGCACTGGCTTACAGGGACAGGTGCAGTTTCCACGACGCTGCGATGGGCACTTCGTAGTGCTGTCAGGTGCCTCGCCCTCTTCTGTCTGGAGAAATAAACCAACAATGGCAGGGTCGCCCTGTACTTCAATGTACGTCAAGCTAAGATTAGATCAGATGAGATCAGACCTTCGACAAGACCAGATAAGACCAGATAAGACAAGATAAGATAAGATAAGAAAATATCAGATCAGATCAGATGAGAAACATCTGATGTCCATTTTTACCATAAGCAAAAGATAGACATTTGTCTTTTGGCACCACATTGCATCACACTCAGGTTATGCGGCACTGACAGACTGACATGCATATAATATTGTTTAGTATGCCAGGCGCGCGCGCGCACACACACACACACACACACACACACACACACACACACACACACACACACTCAATCACATACTTGGGTTTTTGCTCTTTGTTCGTTCTTTGCCCAAATTCATTCTCCTTGTTTTTTTTTTTTTTTTTTTTTTTTTTTTTTTTTTTTTTTTTTTTTCTTTTTTTTGCCAAGCACATCATTGTGGGGCTTTTAATGAATAACATGCATCCGTCCACTCACAATATATTTTCTTTCATCCTTCAACATTTACCACTCAAAAAGTATATAGTATCAAAATTAATGAAAAACTTTTTTCTTACTTGTACCCTTAGACAATTTTCCTTGGTTGCCCCAAGATTGTGTTACTATTTGCTTAGACCATAGCTTTTTTTCTTTTTTTCCCGTTGAAATATGTATTTAAAATGCATATCATTATAATTATACACACACAAAAAACACAGTATGACATCCACTATATACATCTTGGTGTAACTTTGGGTCCGTATCTAGAAATGAGAAGAGAAGGAGAAAAAAATAAAAGAAATAAGAATAGAAAAATAAAAGAAATAAAAAAGAGGAATAAAAGTCATAATTTTACATTTCTGATCTGCAATTGCTTTTCGAATAAAACAAAGAGAGGAATTGAAGCCTTTGTTTTTTTATAAATACTTATGCACATTTTAGCAACCAAAATTATACGGTTCAATTCTTTCAACAGGGTTGCTTGCATTTTTCGATTTTTAACACCAAACATAATTTCGTGCACTGTTAACTCTATTTGTTTATCCATATGTACCCAAATATAAAATTCTATCTGTTTCCAAAACTCAATCACCACTGGGCAAAAGAGAAAAAAGTGTTCTATATAATCAACGCTATTGCTACAATATGAACAGACATTGTCCTCCACAACTTTCATTTTACATAACATAATGTTTGTGGGATAAATATTGTGAAGTAATTTCCATTGTAATACACGCAACCTTGTTTCTTTAACCGATTCAAAACTAGTCAGCCAATCTTTCTTATCAATTTCATAATTAAATTTCCTCCTCCAAAAGCCAATTGCACAAGGTTCAACAACTTTCATACTTACTAATTCTTTTCTAAACTGTTGTGCGCTATGTACTTTCTTACCACGATATAAGGGGATATCCATCAAATCAATTTCTTTCTTTCCGTGCATCGTCTTGTGCATTACATTCAGAGCAACAGCACGAACCATGTTATATTCCAAAATTCTCCGTGGGGATTTTCCTAAAACATCACAAATGAACTGATAGGAGACAAATTCGTTTCTGTATAAAACATCATGTACGCTATTAAGACCCTTTCTCGCCCAATCTTCAAAATACAGTACATTTCCGGCATAAGCAAAACATTGGTTATTCCATAAAAGCGGATTAAATAAATTATTATCAATACATAAGCCTACGTTGTTATCAAGCCAGGTTTTCAAAACAATTTTCCAGAATTTGGATTTGACAAGTTCACTCCCCTTTAGTCTCCGAAAATTAACATTTGAATAAAAACATTCACAATTTGAGCCGTACATTGAAAACACTGACTTTGGAACACATTTCCACTTATCCGTGACTTTGCGGGATGTCAGTCTGACAGCCCATTGTAATAAAAATGATGCCTGCATGTGTTTCAAATCAATCATATTTAAACCACCATTTTCGACATCACTACACAATATTATCCTTTTAACCTTTTCAAATGCCTTTTTATTATTTTCTTTCTTTTTCCACAAAAATCTAAACAACAGTCTATTAACTTCTGCTAATACTTTATCAGGGATCACAAATGCCTGCATAAAATAAACAAATTGGGAGATCAAGAACGTTTTTATTACAATAATTTTACCCATGATACTCAAATTTCTTTTCTCCCATGCCGCAATCAAGCGCTTAACAGACGTAATTCGCTCTGTCCAATTTTCCTCAACGTCAGAGGCTGATATGTCATTACAAAAATAAATTCCCAAAATCTTTAATTTTTTCTTCCAATTGAAATCATAAAAGGTGTCTTGACAATGTTTTTGACTTCCTAGCCACATGGCTTCACATTTTGACAGATTCAACTTTAATCCGGAAACGTAGTAAAAAGAATCAAAAATCAATAAGGCATGTTTTAAATCCGTTTCGCTTTTCAAAAATAACGTTACATCGTCAGCATACAAAGCAATTTTTAACATATCATCCCAAAACCTATCATTTAAACAATTCAAATTCGAAATACCGTTAACATTCTTATTCTGCCTAATCTTAATGGCTACTAACTCAATTGCCAAAACAAAGGCTAAAGGCGAGAATGGACATTCTCCTTGTTGACTCGGGTCAAGTTATTGAACTCACCAGATGTGCATTCCCTGCTACAGCAAGACAAAATGCATTGTTTGATGTTTTGGCTGTGACGTACGCAGCCATGCGTGACGTGCCATTTTCAGAGGTCACCTGGTAGAGATCCACGGTCCTATTTAGTTCGTGCTGTGCCCCAACCAGATCATCGTTGATCTTCAGACAGACAGGAAGCAAAATTCGTTCTAGGCGAATCCACTATGTTCAAGTTAGTTTGTTCCCAATTTTTGGTGAATTGCCACCCCAATATGTAGCCATAGTTAAGTTTGGCAACAACAACAAAAGCTTCCTTAATATGTATCTCGGCAAGAACATGAATTTTCTGAAAGTTAAGTATAGTGTACGTTGGATACCTTCCAGCTTCGCTGGAATTAAAACACCAAAACAAAAAAAGACATTGCACAAAAACATATGGTTTGAAACACAAACCCTGACACTTACCTCTGTCCAGTTGTCTTGGAGCTTTACTCCGTTGATTCTGATGTTGTCCTTTTGTGACGCCTCCGCCATGACTGTCATGAAGAACATGTACCCGTTGCCTGATTTAAACCAGCGTGTAACGTTTGGCATCGGAAAGGTCAAGATCGTTGACCAGCGACGCCTATCGGTCAAGGCCACCATGCAAGCGGCCGGCTCGAGACGCGCTGTCTTGGTCACCATGATGGGTTTGTCGCTGACGATGTGATGGAAGCGGCCGGTGTCCAAGGTGTGAAGGTCAGGGTCGGACACGATCCCTTCAGACCTGTTGTCGGTGTTGAGGGCGACCCAGGCCAAGGCGTTCTTGAAGCGGATGGTAGAGTTACAGTCGACCCGCACCGTGGTGTTCTTCTCAGCGGCAACAATGTGGTAGACATCGGTGACGTTGGACGCGATCTCTGGGGCGTTGGGAAAGGTCACGTATTCTGTCCCCCAGCTATCTATGGGGGGCAGCAGCGCCCACACGTGGTCAGCGCAGCATAATGAACCCCCCTCTAAGGCGCCTCGCACCACCCCGCTGCTGACCGCCACGGGTTTGTCCGACTCTACCTCCACACCCGTCAGGTCCGTGTCGTCATGACAAGTCCAAGTGCGCAGCTCGTGTAGTGTCACGTTCACCGTACGTACGCCTGGGTCTTGGTCGTCTTGCACAGTGGCGTTGTCGCATTGTCCTGCCTTCAGCTTGATGGTCACAGTAGTATTGTCCTTGGAGGCCGTGATGTGAACAAACTTCATGTTCTGCTCTTGCAGTGGCACGGGTGATTCTGTGGTCCGCGTTGGTGGCGTCACGACGAGGTGACGTTCTCCTGACTGACTGGTAGGCATGACGTAAACACCATCCATGTGTTCTCCGACACCTTTAAAGTACTGATAACCGTAAATACTGATTCGGTCGTCCGAGCTCACTTTGAGGGCAGCTGTCTGAGGATAGGCAACGTCAATGTGACTAAGGTTGGTTGGTCCATTATTTTCTTCTGGGTTGTTGTTGGTACAAAGTCTTTCAAAGGCCAGACGTTGTTGTTTCTGTTCATCCCACAAGCTTAATGTAAACGAATGAGAAAGCTTACAATTCAGAGTGCTTCCGTTCCAATGATAATATGACGCGTTTACGGTGGCGTTGTGGTTTGACGACGTGGAAACCACCAGTTGGTGATCGTATTTCCCACTACTGTAGAAAGGAATAGCAGGAAAGAAGAGCACGTATTCTTCTGGCATCCTCGTCTGGGCAGGCATGCAGTGTGCACCTATCAAGAAACATACATGAGCTACTTTTGACGTTTTTTAAATTTTATTGATTGTTTTATTTTGTCTGGAAATGAGTTTGCTGTAGGTTAGCTTGTTTGATTGAAATGGTTTATTACTTGTACGAGAGTATGTATTACTGTGCCTGCGAGCACATGGCCGAGACTATGTACACGCGCATGAATATGACGTCATAAATGTACGTCATGATCGCGCATGCGTATGGGCCCCGTCCCCCCCCCCCCCCCCCCCGGATCTATGGTGGAATAACTGTCATTTTGAACCTGCTGTGCCTTCTGTGTGCTTTACGCAAGGACTCACGAACATCAATACAGGGGTGTTGCTAGACATGTTCATGTTGGGACATTTGGCCGAAACTGTCAGAAAGCTTTAGGACATCTTGGAACATTTTCGGCCATTATTTTGGCTCATACAAAGTCACCGCAACATTGAAGCACAAGACTCAAGAGGGGAACACCAATACATACAATCATTATCTTAGGAACACAGCTAGATTACAGGGGCAGAACAGTTAAGACAGAGGGGGGAGGGTACAACCTGGGGTCCAGGGTCCCGTTGGGGGTCTGGGGGGCAAAGCCCCCCTGAAGCAGAAGAATTTTAGCTATTTTATAAACAATTTGAGGCTTATCCTTGATTTTGAACATGATCAACTGGTGTCAGCAGCCACTCATTATTTCTTTTAACGTTAGTATTAAAATTACAATAATGGCAATTTTTTTTTCGGGGGGGGGGGGGGTCCAGAACCCCCGTAACAACCACCCTAACCCGCCCCTGGATTATATGTTGCTTACCGCAACTGAAACAATCAGCTTTGCTCATTTAACTACATCAGACACCAGTTCTCTGAAACTTGTTCAAACCTTTAACTTTAATTTCTTGAAAGTAAAACTCTTCCAATCTTGTGCTAATCTTGACAAGCCTTGGTAAACATGACTGGTAAAACACCAATAAACAAGAGGCGAAGCCTTCAAGGCTCCCGTAAGAAATCAACAAACAGTAACACAAACTCACTCACTCCGTAACACAGACATAGACACACACAAACACACACACACACACACACACACACACACACACACACGCACACACACACACACACACACAGTTAAAACTAACGCATTATTAATATCAACTCCATGTATAATTTTCAAAAGAAGGCAAACAGATAAAATGACTGTGTATTTGTTGTTGGTGCAGTTGTCCTTGAAGGAGATCTTGTGCAATCCTCACACACACACACACACATACACTCACTCACGAACACACACACGCACACACACACACACATACACACACACACGCACGCACGCACACACACACACACACACACACACACACACACACACACACACACACACACACACACACACACACACACACAAAAACATACCGTGACAAAACCGCACAAGCACGCACGTACACACAGACACACATTTAAACTGCATCAGCATAATTGTTGCTTGCCCGTCGTAAATCAGCAGTATAGAGGGCACTGTGTTCATTTGCAAAATCTACCATCATCTTATCTCTCTTTTGCACTGCAAACACTAAGCAATAGGTACCTGCCATGTGGCCACTTTTTCCACTGCTGTCCTCAGTCCTATACTTTTCATCAAGACTTGTCACCATGCCGAGTGGATCTAAATTCGGAAGTCTTCATGTGGCTGAGGCATATCTGACATAGCGTCGATCTTGTTGTAGGTTAACCTCCTGTGAAAGGTCAAATAAATACAGTTGAATGATTGTAATGTTTGAACTATTATGTGCCTTTAGTTTTCAGCTTCCGTCCGCTGCAGGTTGTTATTATCCATCATTTGGACGAATCTTCGTTCGCGAGCCGCTAATCCACTTGAGGGACAAATCATGTATCCGCACCGAATATGCATTCCAGCGCTCATTGGCCTAAAACATATGTAAATGTTGTGCAGCAAAGGGAAGCTACTCACGGGAAAATAATCATCGAATATCCTGTTATTAACCAATGAGCGCTGGTATGCATATTCGGTGCGGATACATGATTTGTCCCCCAAGTGGATTAGCGGCTCGCGAACGAAGATTCGTCCAAATGATGGATAATAACAACCTGCAGCGGACGGAAGCTGAAAACTAAAGGCACATAATAGTTCAAACAATCATTCAACTGTATTTATTTGACCTCACACAGACTGTAGGAAGAGGCAAACCGTCTTGAACAATATTTTTCTCCAGGAAGCGACTCCAAGAACACAGAAGACTAGAAGGTGAGTGACAGACCTTGTAGTCTTTCTGTGATAGTAGTTGTCCAGTGGACGATACCTTCCGCCTGTGGTTCAAGGAAGTTGTTGCAAGGTAAGACTTACTAAATTGTACAGACAAAACCATGACAGTGCATGTTTTGAATCTGAGGATAAAATCGTGATCATTTTGACTTTGAGAACAGATTCATTCTGTTTCCTTATAACTGCATGTTCAAGTAAATGGTGGACAGTTTTTTTCGGGCAGAGTAAACTTAACTTGAGACTCTACTGCAAGTCTTGAAATTCACATAAATCGAACCACGAACAAAGACATCCAAACATTACAGGCACTTTAGATCAACTCATTTCACTAGAGGTGACTGCCTAGCACTGTGTTTGACATCCGTGTCTGCTGAAATAAAAAGAAATTAAAACAAAACGGATTAATAGTAGCACAGGCACTCGTCACGAGCGGGTCGGGATCAAAGTGGGCGGGGCCTGTGCGCTCTCAAGATACTACTTATAAGAAAAGACCCCCCGTCCATCAAGAGGTGACAGCCAAGACATAGGTCACGCCCACCTCGTGACGAGTGCCTGTGAATAGTAGGTGACACGTCAGTTATCAGAGTGGGAGACACTAGATCTGTCTCTGTACTTACCGGGATACGGCTGCCAGATCGACACTGCGCTTTCGACAGCTCTTCCTCGCGTGAACATTGGAAAAACGCTGTGCATAACAAATTGTAGGAAATCTCCCTTTGGTATCTTCTTTATTTACTTTTCTGGAGCTTAGAAACCGAACAACATGAAATCGTCTTCCCCGAATCGGCGAATGCAGAGGTGAGAACTTGAGAAGTTAATCTATGTATACCACAATCCTTCGTGCGACCCCTGACCTGGTCTTGACACATGACCTGGTCTACATACCACACACGACACACACCAGTCAACTGCTTGTACCCCTTCAAACCCCCACCACCACCCCCCCCACCACCACCCGTTTTCTTTGGATACACGCTTTAACTACACACATGCCGACACAATGTTGATCATTGCTTCAATATTTTGAAGATGGTGCTTGAAAAATAACCAGGTCAAATGAGTATTTCGGTTAAACACCGTCAAATGTTAAAGTTTCTACCACAGACCACAGGCGGAAGGTATCGTCCACTGGACTACTACTATCACAGAAAGACTACAAGGTACGTCACTCACCTTCGAGTCTTCTGTGTTCTTGGAGTCGCTTCCTGGGGAAAAATATTGTTCAAGACGGTTTGCCTCTTCCTACAGTCTGTGTAAGGTCAAATAAATACAGTTGAATGATTGTTTGAACTGTATGTACCTTTAATTTTCAGCTTCCGTCCGCTGCAGGTTGTTATTAACCATCATTTGGACGAATCTTCGTTTGCGAGCCGCTAACTTCCACTTGGCGTCAAACTCATGCATCCGCACCGAATATGCATACCAGCGCTCATTGGTTTAAAACATGTAAATATTGTGCAGCAAAGGGAAGCTACCCACGGGAAAATAATCAATCAATCAATCAATATGAGGCTTATATCGCGCGTATTCCGTGGGTACAGTTCTAAGCGCAGGTATTTTTTTTTTTTTTTACTTTTTTTTATGCAATTTATATCGCGCACATATTTAAGGCTGTCACGATCGGGTGACAGAGACCAAGAAAGTGTCACTCAGTGGAGTGCCTGTTCTTGGTCGATTATGATAGAAAGCGCCTGTACGTGATATTGGGCTACAGCAGAGTTTGCTGACAGTGCTCAATGAACACGGAGGGTTTGCTGCGCACGAGTTTTACAGTGGAGGTTTCTGCTGTCATAGGGCTGACGGTTTTTCGCTGACAGCGCGCACGGGATTTTCAGGGATTGAGTTTCTCGTGTCTTTTTTCTGCTTGGGGAGGCAGAATTGTGTATAGCTGGACTGGTTTTGTGACAAGGTCAGTCACGTGTTATTGGCTAGGTTGTCTGAGAGAGACACAAGGGCGGCGCACTTGACACCCAGCGGCAGAAGGGGAAGGATCTAATACACAGTTTCTAGAGTATGATGGTTTTTCACCGAATATTGTATTCGGCACTCTAGGGGAGCTTCCACCGGTTATTTCCTTCACACTGCCACATATTTTGCTGAGGACAAGTCGTCAACATTCCTTCGTCGGCGATGGCTTTCGCATAAGGATTCGACAAGGGGTTCTGGAGGTTTTTGGTCACTGTTGACGAACAGAGGCTGTTCCAGGGAGGAGGCGGACTTTGCTTCCATTGAGAGTACAATCATAGGCTTTTGAGGTAATAAATCATTATTTAACGCTGTTGATGAGTCTGTGTTTGTGGAATGAAATACTCTCTGTTGTTCTTTCCAGGTTAGCGCATAATTTACTCTCTGTGACGCTAAAATACTAATCTGTATATGGTTTTTGCAGATAGGGAGAGAAGGACGGAAAATGGCTGTTTTGTTGTTGTAAAAAGTCCGTTTTGTGCAGGCCCACGTGCTCGATGAGATATTTAAAGACCTGTTGAAGCTACGCTAACCAGGAGACCGGCTAACCAGGAGACCGGCTAACCAGCGGACCGGCTAACCAGCGAACCGGCTAACCAGCGAACCGACTAACCAGCATACCGGCTAAGCAGCAGCAGCAGAGATAAAGCTAAGTGCACCATGTCGTACGCACCCCGTTGACCACCGTTGTCTTTTCGTATCTGTGATTTCATTGGAGTAGTGACAACGTGGGGTGTGTGACACCTGCACGAACTAGAGCTTTTCGAACAGAACATTCGCATTTAACTATATTTACACGGGTTCAGCGTGTTACTATAATTTTCTATATACTACTGGCATTTTGTCAGTGAACACTGGTTTTTTTACGTGTTGAGAACGTAAAAGGAACATATTTTGAGTGAAGGCTCGAGGGAGGTGGAGAGTTTATACATAAACAGGCGTCTGAAACTTATACTTTTGTTGACTCTATTTAATTGTATGACTGCGAGAGTGGATCGTGGTGTGGTTAGTTAATTAGTAGTAATTAACCGGTTCATAATCACCTTAAGTGATATATTGAAACGTGACACATGGGGGCCAAGCCGGGATTTACTCAGTTAATTTCCAACTGATAAAGACCCACCAATTAAGGATAACTAAGAGCAGATAATCTCGTCAGTGCTCGACTTATTTTCTGCTTGGTGCTACCCTTTTTTGTGTAGTTTTGATCATATACCACACCTTAAGCGATTCACATCTTGCAGGAAATGTAAATTGTAATTTGTGAGTTATTGTATGCGCTAACTGTGATTATTTCCCTTTCCTTTGTTTGTGAATCTTTGTTGTTGTACGTTCAGAGTTTTCCGGTGCAGAGAGCTGAGCGGGGTTAGCGGATTTGTTATTCGTTTTACTCAGTTTTCTCTACATTGTTGTTTCGCATTCTGTAACAGGTTACATTTCTACCGTCTTGTTTTACTTGGATTTTTCTCCATATTTTGACTTTGTTGGAATTTTGGGGGGGAAGGGTCCGAGGACTTCTGTCCTAACCAAGGCTGTGGGAGACACTCTGTTTCACCGCAAAAAGCAGCCGATAAAGTAGGCCACGGCTGTGGGAAACACTTTGTTTCACCGCAAAAAGCAGCCATAAAGTAGGCTACGCGTTTTGTTCTACACCGTTTGGATTTTTCTTCTGCATTTTCCGGTTGCTGGATTTTTGTATCCATCGCTTTCATCACCGCGTGTTCTAGCTATAGCTGCGTTAGACTTATTTTTGGTAATAAAGCTTTGCTAAAACTAACCATGGCTACAGGGGGATCTCCTACGAGGAGAATAACTTTCGAGACTCCTGGCAGCGAGCAACCGACTGAGCGAGACGCACGCGTTAGAGCCCGAAGCGTTCTAAAACGCTTAGAAGTAGAACGGAAGGAAGAATTTGAGCGACTGACAAGAAAAGAAGAACGTGACAGACAGGACAAGAAAGAGAAAGACGAACTTGACAGACAAGAAAGGGAACGACAGGCAGAACGAGACAGACAGGAAAGGAAAGACGAGCTTGACAGACAAGAACGGAAAGAGAAAGACGAACTTGACAGACAAGAAAGAGAACGAGACAGACAGGAAAAGAAAGACGAGCTTGAGAGACAGGAACGACAGGCCGAACGACAGGCCGAACTTGACAGACAGGAAAAGAAAGACGAACGTGACAGACTAGACCGGAAGGAACAGGCGGATCGCGATCACCAGCTAGAGCTAGCTAGGCTACAGGCCGAGAAGGGTACGCTTACTCAGGCTAGCGCGCCGACGTTTGTTGCCGACCGTACGAGACTGCCGACGTTCGACGATGACAAGGACGAGCTCGACGACTTTTTACGCCGGTTTGAGCGCATTGCATCTGACCAGAAGTGGGAAGAGGCCACGTGGGCTAGCCGCCTTAGCACCTGCTTGAAAGGACGCGCATTGCAGCTCTACAACGCTTTGGATGACGACGAGGCGAGAGACTATCAGGCACTTAAGAAGGCGTTACTCCAGCGCTTCAACCTGACTGCTGAAGCCTACAGACGACGTCTGCGTAACAGCAAGAGACTGAGCGGCGAGCTGAGTCATCAGTTTGTGGCACGCCTTAATCTCTACCTGCGGCGCTGGGTGGAGATGGCCGAAAAGGACTGGACCGTCAACGACCTTGCCGACCTCATTGTCATGGAGCAACTGATGTCCAGCCTGCGACCTGAGGTGGTGACCTTCGTGCAGGAACACCAGCCAAAGACTACTCAGGAGGCAGCCGACTGGATCAGAGTACACGAGGACGCCCAGGCGATCTCCGGCAAATCTTCAGGCTCACGGCCGGGAAAATCGGGAAATCCAGGTTCTTCAGGACCCAAGGACGATCAGGGACACAAAGGATCAGGTTCCAGAACTGACATCCAGTGTTACTACTGCAACAAGCGGGGCCACGTGAAGAAGGACTGCCACAAGAGACAGGCTGACCAGAAGGGCGTACACTTTGTTGGCAGCGAGGAGTTAAGGGACGTCACGAGCTCATGCACAATTCCACAACTCTGCGTTCCGTGCTCCAGGAAACATTTCCAGCCCCACTGCAACGTTTACGTTAACGGAGTGAAGGGCGAAGGTCTGCGGGACACAGGGGCAGACATGATAGTGGTTCGGGCGAGTCTAGTTCCAGCTATGGCCTACACAGGAGACAGCATCAGGGTGAGAATGGCCGAGGCATCTCACGCTTACGACTTGAACACGGCAGTGATCAAGGTCGTAACACCGTTGTTCACGGGGACCATTGTGGCCGTCGTCATGGACGATCCTCCATGCGATCTGCTCATTGGAAACCGGGTTCAGTTTGTGGACGGCGTCACCAGGGAGGTTCCCGTTTATCGGTCTCCCGACGTCATTTCAGTGCTCACGCGGGCACAGGCGGAGCGAGAGGACAAACCTCTCAAACCCCTACCTGCTGCACGAGCTGCCCTGGGGAACGTGACCCCCGCGCTTCTCGCGAAGGCTCAGGCATCTGATCCGACATTAGCGACTCCTCGGGAGCACGCGAAGTCGGGGAAGGTGAAGCTGAGCGGGAAGCATGGGAGGTCAAGGTTCCTCAGGGACAAGAAGTTGCTCTACCGGGAGTTCAGCAACCAAGAAGGTACATTCAAACAGGTTGTCGTGCCTCGCGAGTTTCGCGAGGGTGTCATGGCAACGGCACACGACTCGATTCTGGGAGGTCATCTTGGTACCAAGAAGACCACGGATCGTGTCTGGCGCCACTTTTACTGGCCAGGCATCTGCACGGATGTCCGACGTTTCTGTGCGTCCTGCGATAAGTGCCAGAAGGTGGTTGCCAAAGGAAGGGTGAGGAAGGTCCCCTTAGAGAAGATGCCGCTCATCGACGAACCCTTTCGTCGGGTGGCAGTGGACATCATCGGGCCCATCTTGCCTGCGTCTGAGGACGGAAACAGATACATTTTGACCATGGTGGACTACGCTACTCGATACCCAGAGGCGATCCCTCTGAAATCGATTGAAGCCACGCGAGTAGCTGAGGCTCTGGTTACTATGTGGTCCCGGCTGGGAATTCCATCAGAGGTACTCACCGACAGAGGCACGCAGTTCACGGGAGGAGTGATGGCGGAGGCAGCACGACTGCTATCACTGGAGCAGCACTTCACCACTCCTTACCATGCTCAGTGCAACGGACTGGTGGAGAGGTTCAATGGCACCTTGAAGACCATGCTGAGGAAACTAGCTCAGGAGAAACCACGCACGTGGGACAGGTACATCCCAGCATTGCTTTTTGCATACCGCGAGGTTCCTCAGGAGAGCTTGGGCTTTTCCCCATTTGAGTTGTTGTACGGCAGACAGGTACGCGGTCCCATGGCTATCCTGCGTCAGGCTTGGACAGACGAAGAAGCTGACGAGGAGGTGCAGACGACAGCGACCTACATCGTAGAACTCAGGAACAGGATTGAAGAGACCTGCAAACTGGCTCAAGAGAACCTGGGAAGAGCAGCACAGCGTTACGCGCGAGGATTCGACCGCAAGGCACGGCCGCGCAGCTTCAAGATTGGAGAACGGGTGTTGCTACTTCTACCTGTCAAACACAACAAGCTACAACTGCAGTGGCAAGGACCTTTTGAGGTGACAGCGAAAGTGGGCCAGAACGACTACAGGATCGTCATGAACGGGAAAGCACGCCTGTACCACGCCAACCTGCTGCGCGCCTACATAGAGAGGACTGCCTACGGGGAAAAGGACAAAGTGACAGAAGCAGTTGCTGTCGTGATGGACGAGACAACGGAAGAACAGGGAGGAGGACGTGTACCAGTTTGTCCGTTGGAGGCTAGTGAGGATCACACGGACGTGCACATCTCACCTGATCTTGGGGACGACCAGCAGGCGGACTTGCAAGAGATCCTGAAGGATGCAGCACGGGTCCTTACAGACATACCACTTCAGACGCATCTAGAGGAGTTTACCTTCGACTTGCTGGAGAAGCAGCCAGTGAGGACGAAGCAGTATCCCATGCCTCATGCCCAGAAGGAGGTGGTCAGGAAGGAAATCGCCGACATGACGAAGTTGGGCGTCATCGAGCCAGCGAACTCTCCCTACAGTTCACCAATTGTGCTTGTGAAGAAGAAGGATGGACGCGTCAGGTTCTGTGTCGACTACCGGAAGCTGAACAAGATTACGGCGTTTGACGCGGAACCCATGCCTGATGTGGACTACCTCTTCAGTCACTTGGCCAAGGCCAAGTATTTTTCAAAATTAGACCTCACCAAGGGATACTGGCAAATTCCAGTTGCCGAGGAAGATCGCCCAAAGACTGCATTTACCACTCCATTCGGCCAGTTCCAGTGGACAGTCATGCCTTTTGGTCTACAGAATGCAGGTGCCGTCTTCACTCGCATGATGAGGAAACTTTTGGAACCATTGAAGCGCGAGGACATCAGCAGTTTCATCGACGATGTGCTGATCGCGACAGAGACATGGACTGAACATCTCGACGCCCTGCGCGACGTGTTCGAAAGGTTGAAGGACGGAAATCTGGGAGCTAAACCGTCCAAGTGCTACTTGGGATTTCGGGAATTGTCTTTCCTGGGTCATGTTGTCGGCGAGGGATTGCTCGTTCCAGAGGACGACAAGATCCAGAAGATTCGGGAGGCGGAGCCACCGCGCACGAAGAAAGAAGTCAGGTCTTTCCTGGGCCTAGCCAGCTTCTACAGACGCTTCATCCCGCACTTTGCCGAAATCGCTCTACCACTGACCAACCTTACCAAGAAACTACAACCGACCGTTGTAGTGTGGACTGAGGAATGCAGCTCCGCATTCAACACCCTGAAGAGGCGACTCACCAGTCAGCCTATTCTCCGACTACCAGACCTGAACAAGGACTTCGTGCTGAGGACAGACGCTTCAGGGAAGGGACTTGGGGCAGTGTTGCTTCAGGAGACAGAGGGGTTTTTGCACCCTGTTTGCTTCGCCAGCCGTAAGCTGACCTCGGCCGAGGCAGCGTATGCAACGGTTGAACGCGAGTGTCTCGCCATTGTCTGGGGCATCCAGAAGTTCGAAGCGTACCTGTACGGACGACCTTTCTGTCTGGAAACAGACCATCAACCTCTGCAATATCTTCAGGTTGCAAGGTTGGCAAACGCCAGACTTATGCGCTGGGCGTTGATCCTCCAACCGTACCAATTCACGGTACGCGTCATTCCGGGCGCCAACAATGTTGGAGCTGACTTTCTCTCTCGGGCTGGAGAGGAGAACATGACTGTGAGCGAAACCGAGGTTTCGTCTTGAAGAGGGGAGGTGTGTCACGATCGGGTGACAGAGACCAAGAAAGTGTCACTCAGTGGAGTGCCTGTTCTTGGTCGATTATGATAGAAAGCGCCTGTACGTGATATTGGGCTACAGCAGAGTTTGCTGACAGTGCTCAATGAACACGGAGGGTTTGCTGCGCACGAGTTTTACAGTGGAGGTTTCTGCTGTCATAGGGCTGACGGTTTTTCGCTGACAGCGCGCACGGGATTTTCAGGGATTGAGTTTCTCGTGTCTTTTTTCTGCTTGGGGAGGCAGAATTGTGTATAGCTGGACTGGTTTTGTGACAAGGTCAGTCACGTGTTATTGGCTAGGTTGTCTGAGAGAGACACAAGGGCGGCGCACTTGACACCCAGCGGCAGAAGGGGAAGGATCTAATACACAGTTTCTAGAGTATGATGGTTTTTCACCGAATATTGTATTCGGCACTCTAGGGGAGCTTCCACCGGTTATTTCCTTCACACTGCCACATATTTTGCTGAGGACAAGTCGTCAACATTCCTTCGTCGGCGATGGCTTTCGCATAAGGATTCGACAAGGGGTTCTGGAGGTTTTTGGTCACTGTTGACGAACAGAGGCTGTTCCAGGGAGGAGGCGGACTTTGCTTCCATTGAGAGTACAATCATAGGCTTTTGAGGTAATAAATCATTATTTAACGCTGTTGATGAGTCTGTGTTTGTGGAATGAAATACTCTCTGTTGTTCTTTCCAGGTTAGCGCATAATTTACTCTCTGTGACGCTAAAATACTAATCTGTATATGGTTTTTGCAGATAGGGAGAGAAGGACGGAAAATGGCTGTTTTGTTGTTGTAAAAAGTCCGTTTTGTGCAGGCCCACGTGCTCGATGAGATATTTAAAGATGACATGTTTTAAGGTGGTGGGTGAGGGGTAGCTGACATGTTTAGTGCACCGATGCTTTCTGTTTGCAGCCTTCGCTTCGCTTTGTTACGTGTTCCTGTAACATCTGCACGGCTGACTTTGGCGGGACCTGTTGAAGCTACGCTAACCAGGAGACCGGCTAACCAGGAGACCGGCTAACCAGCGGACCGGCTAACCAGCGGACCGGCTAACCAGCGAACCGGCTAACCAGCGAACCGACTAACCAGCATACCGGCTAAGCAGCAGCAGCAGAGATAAAGCTAAGTGCACCATGTCGTACGCACCCCGTTGACCACCGTTGTCTTTTCGTATCTGTGATTTCATTGGAGTAGTGACAACGTGGGGTGTGTGACACCTGCACGAACTAGAGCTTTTCGAACAGAACATTCGCATTTAACTATATTTACACGGGTTCAGCGTGTTACTATAATTTTCTATATACTACTGGCATTTTGTCAGTGAACACTGGTTTTTTTACGTGTTGAGAACGTAAAAGGAACATATTTTGAGTGAAGGCTCGAGGGAGGTGGAGAGTTTATACATAAACAGGCGTCTGAAACTTATACTTTTGTTGACTCTATTTAATTGTATGACTGCGAGAGTGGATCGTGGTGTGGTTAGTTAATTAGTAGTAATTAACCGGTTCATAATCACCTTAAGTGATATATTGAAACGTGACAAAGGCGCAGGGATTTATTTATGCCGTGTGAGATGGAAATTTTTTTTTTTACACAATACATCACGTATTCACATCGGCCAGCAGATCGCAGCCATTTCGGCGCATATCCTACTTTTCACGGCCTATTATTCCAAGTCACACGGGTATTTTGGTGGACATTTTTATCTATGCCTATACAATTTTGCCAGGAAAGACCCTTTTGTCAATCGTGGGATCTTTAACGTGCACACCCCAATGTAGTGTACACGAAGGGACCTCGGTTTTTCGTCTCATCGAATATCCTGTTATTAACCAATGAGCGCTGGTATGCATATTCGGTGCGGATGCATGAGTTTGACGCAAAGTCAGTGAAGTTAGCGGCTCGCAAACGAATATTCGTCCAAATGATGGTTAATAACAACCTGCAGCGGACGGAAGCAGAAAATTAAAGGTACATACAGTTCAAACAATCATTCAACTGTATTTATTTGACCTTACACAGACTGTAGGAAGAGGCAAACCGTCTTGAACAATATTTTTCCCCGGGAAGCGGCTCCAAGAACACAGAAGACTCGAAGGTGAGTGACGTACCTTGTAGTCTTTCTGTGATAGTAGCAGTCCAGTGGACGATACCTTCCGCCTGTGCACAGACATACATTCATACGCACGCACGCACGCACGCACGCACGCACAGACAGACAAAGTTTAGCATCGCATAGGCTACACTTACGTGAGCCAAAAACCGTGTAGGGTGAGCCATTTTGTTTGGAAACCACGATTTGGAGGACGCTTTTCATTCTCTGGCTCAGCAGATTTCGATTCGCGGTGACTATCGTCTGCTATGTCGTCTGCTTCGATCTACTCGACAACACTTACTACCACTCACACTGACACTGTCCACATTCGCGGTGTTCCTGTCATTTTGTCCGGAATCACTTACCTTGGTGAAGGGTAGCAAACCTTGGCCAATTTAGTTTTTTTTCTTTTTTGGTTGCGACATGATGTTCAAATCCAAATCGAAAGCACTGCCTGATTGATAAACTATCGCGAACCAGCGAACGCAAACGCTGAGAGTGTGGTTTTTTTAGCACTGGCTTCCGTTCAAAACATTGATGTTTCGTTTTTGGTGTTCGCGAAGGAAATAAACGTCAGTCAATTGACTAAGTACATCGGCAGCAGTTTTAGCAATCAAATCCTGACCAATACAAAAAACTGGACAAACTTTGGCCGATTTAGGCGAATACTCTTCGGACATTTGGCTGATAGGGACATGAAAGTTTCGGCTAAAGGAAAAAAAATCGGCGATTGGCCGAAGGGCCGACTCAAACGACACCCCTGCAATGCCCACAACACACAGAACACGAATGTTATCGTTACATGGTGTCAGAAGTGGTAAAGAATGGCAGAAGAGCGCAGAAAAGAAATGAAAGGCGAGTGACAGCAAGAATTCCGTTGCCAACGAAGTTCGAAATCAACGTGCCGAACCTGGAAGGGGCATGGAAGAAGTTTCGTCGAACATGGGACACCTACGAAACTGCGTCGAGATTGACAACTCAAGAAGACGAGTACCGGACCGCAGTATTTACTTCATGCTTGGGGGAAGGAGCGCTAGACGTGCCCGACGGGTTCCAGTTTGAAGCGGGCCAAGAGAAGAAAATTGACAGTGTTCTGAATAAGTTCACTGCCTACTGCGTGGGAGAAACGTGCGAGGCCTACGAAACTTACAAGTTCCATCAGAGGAAGCAGGAGAAGGGAGAATCCATCGACGCCTACGTTGATGCACTACGACAACTGGCAGGTTCGTGCAACTTTGAACAATTTCGAGATCGTATGCTTCGTGATCGGATTGTCGTGGGGATTGCAGACGGCGCTGTGCGTACCAAACTTCTTCAGGAGAAGGGGTTGACGCTGAAAACGTGCATTGACTTGTGCCGGGTAGGGGAAGGGCTCCTAATATGGACCACTTTTTGTTTCACGCTAATAACTAGCTTGTTTTCTTGCGAAGAAGTTTCATTTTGTGTTTGGTAGTCCTTCTCTCTTAGGTTAACCGTTAGGCCTAATTAGAGTGAAATAGCTTTGATAGACATTCAGCAAAAATTAAATACAGAAAAAACCACAAATGGTCCATATTAGGAGCCTGGGCGCCTAATATGGACGACTGAAGCGGACTTCTCGAATCACTGTAAAAAGCCCCCTATACTTCAAAATAACATGATACAACTTAGTTTGCAAGTCAGACTAATCAAAATATGCTTTAGATTTACCGTTGATGAGAGCATTATTTGAAGCACACCAGGAAACTAAAGAAGCTTATCAAAAACAGAGTGAAAAAAAGTGAAATTATCAACTTCCACGAAAAGAAGACTATTTGTGATATTTCTTTTAAATCTCGAAGGCTAGTTATAGGTTATTTCCTGCAAGCTTCTGAATGAATTAATAAAAATAGCATTTAGCTTTTATTTTCTTCGATTTGTTGAAGGTGGTCCATATCAGGGGACTCACACATACTTTGAGATTTTGCAATTATTTTTTGTTTGCAGTAGAAACTCGAGGTCAACACTGCTAAAATGTAACAAATACGGTCTTAGCTGTCATATGTAGCAATTTTTGTGTGATAAAAACTTTGACTGTGGACAGAAACGAGTCCGTTTTAGGCGGCAAATTTAGAGTGAACCCTGCCAAAAGTGAAAAAAAGAGAAAAAGCCTAACGGATGTGAGGTTTGTGTTTCTGCAACTGTTTTGACACGTGAAAAATATCCAGAGAGGGTGAATACATCCAATGAAATTGTTTTGAGCGCTCTAGCGCCGTTAGTTTGTCAGAACAGGAGGTGGTCCATATTAGGAGCCGGTCCATATTAGGAGCCCTTCCCCTACATGAAGCATCTGCACAGCAGTCGAAGTCTATGGCGGCAGAGGAGATTCATCACCTGAAGACCAAGGGCAAGATGAGAAGAACGGCAGAGTCAACCTACAAGAAAGGTGGGAACGAGGACTCTCATAAAGGTAAACAGTGTTCCTATTGTGCGCGAAGTCACAAGAAAGGCAAAGAACATTGTCCAGCCTATGGTCAGCAGTGCAAGAAGTGTGGCAAGAAAAATCACTTCGCGGTGATGTGCAAACTGAAAGAAAAACAAGTCGCGTAAGGCGAAATTACTACATTTAGTCAAGCTGTCGAACTCATGGGATGAAACTGAACGCACTGTATTTTTTTACCAAGACAGTACAGCTTCGTCAATCCCCGCGTGAAGGAAATCGCTCACCTCCCACGTGCAAAACGTAGTGATATTGACACGCCAGATTAGCGCGGTAGCGTATTGTGCTAAGCAGGAAAGCGCGCTTTTCTGTATTCTTGTTAACTTTCTGAGCTTGTTTTGAGTACAACCTATCATATCTATATGTTTTTGGAATCAGGAAATGATAAAGAATAAGATGAAATCATTTTTGGATCGATTTCTTAAATTTTAATCGTAAGACTAATTAATCTATTTTCGTTAATTGTGATCACATTTTAAGAGTAAACATGACATATGTATATATTTTTAGATTCAGAATGTGATGAAGAATACGATGCAATCAATTTGCGAAAAATCAATTTTAATGACAACTTTAATGAGCAAACTCATTAATTAATTTTTAAGCCTCCAAGCTGAAATGCAATACCAAAGTCCGGGCTTCGTCGAAGATTACTTGACCAAAATTTAAACCAATTTGGTTGAAAAATGAGACCGTGACAGTGCCGCCTCAACTTTCACGAAAAGCCGGATATGACGTCATCAAAGACATTTATCAAAAAAATGAAAAAAACATCTGGAGATACCATACTCAGGATCTCTCATGTCAAATTTGATGAAGATCGGTCCAGTAGTTTTCTCTGAATCGCTCTTCACACACACACACACACATACACCACGACCCTCGTCTCGATTCCCCCCTCTACGTTAAAGGCACAGTAACCCTCCCGTAAACCATCACAGAGCTCCCCGAGCGTCTACATATAGTACAAGCATACTTCCATTTGAACGCTCACCGAACGGGAACATCCTGGCTGCTTTCTGTCGAGCGTGAGAAATTTTCAAAGAATTTATTTTCGTGGACTTGGCCTCAACAGCAATGGCGCCTCGTTTTGGTGCTGGACGGCTGTTATGAATACCGGAATTCACGCCCGGACAGTAAGCCTCCCCTAAACCATCACAGATACTGTCAGGCTTTTACACACAGTACAAACACCCTTCCATTTGAACGCTCACCAAACGGGAACATCCTAGGTGCCCTACGTAAAGAGCGAGCAATTTTTAAAGAATTAATTTTGCAGATTGTCTCGAACACTTTTTGGACCCATCCTGAACTCAGGTCAAACATGAGTTACTTCCCTTCGGGTCTCATTCTATCGATGTAAACTGGCGATAGCCGTGAATCGATGATTATCAAAATGTTTTTGGACCGTGGTGCGTTTTTGCGCTAGACCTAACTTTTAAAATCTAAATAATAAATTGACAGCTTGTTACACAAACATTCTTTAATCATAAAAGAATTCTTTTTTCATCAAGACAAGATCAGTACAATTCGAAGTTGTGAAAGTTTGAAAAAAGAAAAGCCCGGAAGCGGGGTCACGCAAGGGTCGTAGCAGACGACGCCGGTTTATCAGTGCATATCGCCGTTCCTCTCAACAGTCAAAAGCCATCGCTAGAGTTCTTGTGAACCACAGCCGTTTGTTTCGTGCATACAAACGTGCTATTGTAAATAGTCGCATTCAAATAACTAACTGACGACTACATTGTGAAAAAGGGAAACTGGATCACACGGGTTCACGATGGCTCAGGGGTAAGATAAACCACGCAAAAATAAATTCTTTGAAAATTGTTCGCTCTTTACGGAGGGCACCTAGGATGTTCTCAATCGGTGAGTGTTTAAATGAAAGGGTGTTTGTACTGTGTGTAAAAGCCTGACCGTATCTGTGATGGTTTACTGTGCCTTTAAAATATTTAGTCAAAACTTGACTAAATGTAAAAAGAATAGAGATATAGACAAGTCGCGTAAGGCGAAATTACAACATTTAGTCAAGCTGTCGAACTAACAGAATGAAACTGAACTCATTGCATTTTTACAGCAAGAGCGTACACTCGTAGCATCGTCAGTCCACCGCTCGATGCAAAGGCAGTGAAATTGACAAGAAGAGCGGGGTAGAAGTTGCGCTGAGAAGGATAGCACGCTTTTCTTTATCTCTATTCTTTTTAACTTTTTGAGCGTGTTTTTAATCCAAACATATCACATCTATATGTTTTTGGAATCAGGAACCCACAAGGAATAAGATGAAAGTGTTTTTAAATCGATTTCGGAAATTTTATTTTAATAATAATTTTTATATTTTTAATTTTCAGAGCTTGTTTTTAATCCGAATATAACATATTTATATGTTTTTGGAATCAGAAAATGATGAAGAATAAGATGAACGTAAATTTGGATCGTTTTAAAAACAAATTATTTTTTTTACAATTTTCAGATTTTTAATGACCAAAGTCATTAATTAATTTTTAAGCCACCAAGCTGAAATGCAATACCGAAGTCCGGCCTTCGTCGAAGATTGCTTGGCCAAAATTTCAATCAATTTGATTGAAAAATGAGGGTGTGACAGTGCCGCCTCAACTTTTACAAAAAGCCGGATATGACGTCATCAAAGGTATTTATCGAAAAAAATCAAGAACAATCCGGGGATATCATTCCCAGGAACTCTGATGTCAAATTTCATAAAGATCGGTCCAGTAGTTTGGTCTGAATCGCTCTACACACACACACGCACAGACAGACAGACAGACACACACACACCACGACCCTCGTCTCGATTCCCCCTCTACGTTAAAACATTTAGTCAAAACTTGACTAAATGTAAAACGCGTGCTATCCTCATCAGCGCAACCGCTACCGCGCTTTTCTGGAGTGTTAATTTCACTGCCTTTGCCACGAGCGGTGGACAGACGAAGCTAAGAGTGTACGGTCTTGCGGAAAAAATGCAATTCGTTCAGTTTCATTCTGTGAGTTCGACTGAGCTTGACTATAAAATGTTGTATTTTCGTCTTGCGCGACTTGTTTTCACTTTTGGTTGCGTTCACTCTAAATTTGCCGCCTAAAATGAACTCGTTTCTGTCCACAGCCAAAGCTTTTATCACACAAAACTTGCTATATATGACAGCTAAGACCGTATTAGTTACATTTTAGCAGTGTTGACCCCGAGTTTCTACTGCAAACAAAAAATAATAGCAAAATATCCAAATATGTGTGAGTCTCCTAATAAGGACCATGTAGGATTTTTTCTGTATTTAATTTTTGCTGAATGTCTATCAAAGCTATTTTACTCTAATTAGGCCTAACGGTTAACCTAAGAGAGAAGGACTACCAAACACAAAATAAAACTTCTTCGCAAGAAAACAAGCTAGTTATCAGCATGAAAAAAGCGGTCCATATTAGGAGCCCTTCCCCTAGTATGTGAATAGGACGAAACCAATTCTGTCTGCTTACAACCGCATTTCCCCTTCTTTTTTGAAGGGTTTCTGGACAGCAAACTCTAAAACAAATTCTTTTCATCACAAAAGCGATCTTTGGAATTGACGGACGTAGTCCGGAAGAATTCATGCATCAACTAACGTCACGTATCCGCCCTCATCACTTCGCATACCTTATGGTCTCGGTATTTCGTTGGCCTTGGTATTTCCTACTAGTAAAATGACCCTCAAAGCTGACGGAGACTAGTTGAGGTTGTATTAATGCGCCTCGCCAGCAGGTAGCCAATGGCTTTTTTAGCGAGTTGACATCGACAATTATTGACAGGTAATTTGTAATGAGTTGGGGCGTTCTGACCAATCACATGATCTGTTTCATTAAAACGCCAACTTGATTGAATTATGATTCACGATGACGACCTCGAAGTATCAAAATGGAAGCAAGTCAATTTGTAATTGTTCTTTCAAATGACGTGCAAAAAGCGTTTTGTTTAAATAAATCCAAAAACAAAGAGACTGCCAACGTTCCAAAATTCAGAATAAAAAAACAAGGAACATTTGTTATTGACAAAACAATACATTCACAGATATTTCGACCCAACGGTCTTTTAAGTGAACAGACAAACAAATATTCACACAAAACTTATCTTGATAGAATCAGTTTACGTCCACTCGTCAGGAAGCCGAGCGTTTCGTTTAAGCAAAATCATTTTCATTGTTGACTTTAAAGCGGGAACCTTGATTTTGCGAATTTGATTTTGTAGGGTGTTTGTGTTGAGGGTTCCACTGAACAAATACTGCATGGAGCAAAATCAAGTCCTTTGTTGAATACCGTAGGGGAATGAATGGCCGTCGGAGTCATATCACTGGCTTTACAATACACGGTCTTATCACACAGATATGCCCTTAATCGCATTTGCCTAGTTTGTTTTATGACGCGAAGTATTGGTTTGCACTGCAACCTTCATCAAGTGAAATCACCCTACGATATTAAAATGATATTTTTACAATTTTCAGATTTTTAATGACCAAATTAATTTGTAAGCCACCAAGCTAAAATGCAATACCGAAGTCCGGCCTTCGTCGAAGATTGCTTGGCCGAAATTTCAATCAATTTGATTGAAAAATGAGGGTGTGACAGTGCCGCCTCAACTTTTACAATGGCAAGAAAAAACCCGGAATAAGCTAACTCCTGCCTACGAGTGTACGAGTTGCAATAGATCACATTTCATAAAAACTTATATTTATTTAGTAGGATGCAAAAACAATGGTCCTAGTGAAGGCACTGAACCAACTTCAGTGCGGAAAATTACAAAACTCTCCAAACTGGAATAATGGACAAACTCATAAATCATACAGATAAAAAGAAGAACCCTAGACAAACATCATGATATGCGTTACTTGGGGGAAAATTATACATTGACTTAGTACGAAGCGGTAAAGTCCGAAAGTAAATGGAATCGGCTAAATTCCTGCGCGAGTACCTGTCTGCATAAATTAGCAATCTTTGCAGAGGAACCAAGCATCACTCATTACAACCAAATCCTTATAAACAAACTAAAATCATATGCAACATAGGTACGGGATATGTAATAGTGATACAAAAATGACAAAACAATGATTGAAAAGACAAAGATGAGTTTGTGAGAATCAATTTCTCTCAACGATACATGAAAACCGGTCAAGGTCAGAGTGACGCTTTGGTCAGTTCGAAGCATTATCGTAAATAACACAATAATATGCAGCCATCCAGCCTAATCAGTGACTTCTATGCAAACCTAAATATAATTAGGACCGTATCAAAGATAAAAGGGACTTTGAAAGATAGAAGTTAGGTAGATATATAAAGAAAGGTATTGTATTAGAATTTGCGCCGACAATGTGCGCGCGCATCATCGTATCGTCTGCTATGGGATGGGTTATCCCGTTTGTACTGTACACAAGGCTGTTTCGCTATGCGATGATTAGAGTGTTTAGGGTAGCGAAGTGCACTTTGCTACATTTGTAACCCCTCTCACCTTTTTGACTTGGCCGTACCCAAGCAAAAAGGCTAAAAAAAATCATAACTAATTCCATGTTGACTTTTTGGTGGGGTGGACCTATTGTTCCAGACTCGCCTTGATTAGAGCAACACTAGTGCAGTGTCCAACAGCTTTTAAAATGTGTTTTGACCTCTTGACAATGTACATGTAAACATGTAACCCTAATCCCTGACTGTTCTTCTTCTTCTTCTGCGTTCGTGGGCTGAAACTCCCATGTACACTCGTGTTTTTTGCACGAGTGGAATTTTACGTGTATGACCGTTTTTTACCCCGCCATTTAGGCAGCCATACGCTGTTTTCGGAGGAAGCATGCTGGGTATTTTCGTGTTTCTATAACCCACCGAATTCTGACATGGATTACAGGATCTTTTTCGTGCGCACTTGGTCTTGTGCTTGCGTGTACACACGGGGGTGTTCGGACACCGATGAGAGTCTGCACACAAAGTTGACTCTGAGAAATAAATCTCTCGCCGAACGTGGGGACGAACTCACGCTGACAGCGGCCAACTGGATACAAATCCAGCACGCTACCGACTGAGCTACATCCCCGCCCTCCCTGACTGTTGTGTAGTATGAAAAAATCTTCATTTTTTCCCTTTCTCCACTTTTTTTTAGTGTCAGTGCATAGCCACAATGGTCACAGAAAAGATGCAGCAAACAGATTTGAAAAAGACCCAAAAGTGAACTTGTTATGACTATTTCTAACCTTTCCCACCTTGTTCACTTGGCCGTACCCAATCCAAAAGGCTAAAAAAATTCATAACTAATTCCATGTTCACTTTTTGGTGGGGTGGACCTATTGTTCCAGACTCGCCTTGATTAGAGCAACACTAGTGCAGTGTCCAACAGCTTTTAAAATTTGTTTTGACCTCTTGACAATGTACATGTAAACATGTAACCCTAATCCCTGACTGTTGTGTAGTATGAAAAAATCTTCATTTTTTCCCCTTTCTCCACTTTTTTGAGTGTCAGTGCATAGCCACAATGGTCACAGAAAAGATGCAGCAAACAGATTTGAAAAAGACCCAAAAGTGAACTTGTTATGACTATTTCTAACCTTTCCCACCTTGTTCACTTGGCCGTACCCAAGCCAAAAGGCTAAAAAAATTCATAACTAATTCCATGTTCACTTTTTGGTGGGGTGGACCTATTGTTCCAGACTCGCCTTGATTAGAGCAACACTAGTGCAGTGTCCAACAGCTTTTAAAATTTGTTTTGACCTCTTGACAATGTACATGTAAACATGTAACCCTAATCCCTGACTGTTGTGTAGTATGAAAAAATCTTCATTTTTCCCCTTTCTCCACTTTTTTGAGTGTCAGTGCATAGCCACAATGGTCACAGAAAAGATGCATCAAACAGATTTGAAAAAGACCCAAAACTGAATTTGTTATGAATATTTCTCACCTTTTTTGGACTAAGAAAAATTTGGCAAAAAAAACACACCCAAAATCTTCATTTTTCCCCTTTCTTCACTTTTTTTGACTGTCAGTGCATAGCCAGAATGGTCACAGAAAAGATGCATCAAACAGATTTGAAAAAGACCCAAAACTGAATTTGTTATGAATATTTCTCACCTTTTTTGGACTTAAAAAAATTTGGCCCAACAAACACAGCAAAAATCTTCATTTTTCCCCTTTCTTCATCATTTTGTCAGATCGAATTCATCCTCGTCCTGTGAGGGAAAAAACCGTCTATGAAATATTCATAGTTGTTATACGAATTGAAAACAAAAAGGCTATTAATGAGAACACAAACAAGCCAAAGTTTGCAAACTACTAGCTTAGTAGACTAGGACAGGAGTAGGAAAGTCTGCAAGTGTACTGTTGCACAACTTACAGTCGACAAAGCGAGTATTTACGGCGACAGGGAGAACAAAAAACGTAAGCAAGAAGATTTTCAATATTATAAAATCAACAGTTCATAAGTTATACGCGGAAAACATAGTAATAGCTTTCATTTTACCCGAAGAATGTCGTCGACGTTGAAATTTTTGCAGACGACATTGCTGGTGGAATTGAAACCGGATGTGATCGGTCCCTAGCAGTTGGTTTGACCTCGTTTCTCTCACTGCCTGACAAGGCGAGAGAGAGAGCGCGCACTGAGACAGCCATCCAGTAGAATGTAGGTCCGTGATTACTCTCTCTGAGTTGAACCATTACTCTCTGTGTGTTGAACCATTGCTCTCTGTGTGTTGAACCATTACTCCCTGTGTGTTGAACTATTGCTTTCTGTGTGTTGAACCATTACTCTCTCTGAGTTGAACCATTGCTCTCTGTGTCAGTGTTGAACCATTACTCCCTGTGTGTTGAACCATTGCTCTCTGTGTGTTGAACCATTAATCTCTCTGAGTTGAACCATTGCTCTCTGTGTGTTGAACCATTGCTCTCTCTGAGTTGAATCATTGCTCTCTGTGTGTTGAACCATTGCTCTCTATGAGTTGAACCATTGCTCTCTGTGTGTTGAACCATTGCTCTCTCTCTGAGTTGAACCATTGCTCCCCGTGTGTTGAACCATTGCTCTCTGTTTTGAACCATTGCTCTCTCTGAGTTGAACCATTGCTCTCTGTGTGTTGAACCATTGCTCTCTCTGAGTTGAACCATTGCTCTCTGTGTGTTGAACCATTGCTATCTCTGAGTTGAACCATTACTCCCTGTGTGTTGAACCATTGCTCCCTGTGTTTTGAACCATTGCTCTCTGTGTGTTGAACCATTACTCTCTTTGTGTTGAACCATTGCTCTCTGTGTGTTGAACCATTGCTCTCTGTGTGTTGAACCATTACTCTCTCTGAGTTGAACCATTGCTCTCTGTGTGTTGAACCATTGGTCTCTTTGAGTTGAACCATTGCTCTCTGTGTGTTGAACCATTGCTCTCTCTGAGTTGAACCATTGCTCTCTGTGTGTTGAACCATTGCTCTCTCTGAGTTGAACCATTGCTCTCTGTGTGTTGAACCATTGCTCTCTCTGAGTTGAACCATTGCTCACTGTGTGTTGAACCATTGCTCTCTCTGAGTTGAACCATTGCTCTCTGTGTGTTGAACCATTGCTCTCTCTGAGTTGAACCATTGCTCTTTGTGTGTTGAACCATTGCTCTCTGTGTGTTGAACCATTACACTCTGTGTGTAGAACCATTACTCCTTGTGTGTTGAACCATTGCTCTCTGTGTGTAGAACCATTACTCTCTCTGAGTTGAACCATTGCTCTCTGTGTGTTGAACCATTACTCTCTCTGAGTTGAACCATTGCTCTCTGTGTTGTTGAACCATTGCTCTCTCTGAGTTGAACCATTGCTTTCTGTGTGTTGAACCATTGCTTTCTCTGAGTTGAACCATTGCTCTCTGTGTGTTGAACCATTACTCTCTCTGAGTTGAACCATTGTTCTCTGTGTGTTGAACCATTGCTCTCTCTGAGTTGAACCATTGCTCTCTGTGTGTTGAACCATTGCTCTCTCTGAGTAGAACCATTGCTCTCTGTGTGTTGAACCATTGCTCTCTCTGAGTTGAACCATTGCTCTCTGTGTGTTGAACCATTACTCTCTCTGAGTTGAACCATTGCTCTCTGTGTTGAACCATTGCTCTCTCTGAGTTGAACCATTGCTCTCTGTGTGTTGAACCATTGCTCTCTCTGAGTTGAACCATTGCTCTCTGTGTGTTGAACCATTGCTCTCTGTGTGTTGAACCATTGCTCTCTCTGAGTTGAACCATTGCTCTCTGTGTGTTGAACCATTGCTCTCTCTGAGTTGAACCATTGCTCTCTGTGTGTTGAACCATTGCTCTCTCTGAGTTGAACCATTGCTCTCTGTGTGTTGAACCATTGCTCTCTCTGAGTTGAACCATTGCTCTCTGTGTGTTGAACCATTGCTCTCTCTGAGTTGAACCATTGCTCTCTGTGTGTTGAACCATTGCTCTCTCTCTCTGAGTTGAACCATTGCTCTCTGTGTGTTGAACCATTGCTCTCTCTGAGTTGAACCATTGCTCTCTGTGTGTTGAACCATTGCTCTCTTTGTGTTGAACCATTGCTCTCTGTGTGTTGAACCATTGCTCTCTGTGTGTTGAACCATTGCTCTCTGTGTGTTGAACCATTACTCTCTCTGAGTTGAACCATTGCTCTCTGTGTGTTGAACCATTACTCTCTCTGAGTTGAACCATTGCTCTCTGTGTGTTGAACCATTACTCTCTGTGTGTTGAACCATTGCTCTCTGTGTGTTGAAACATTACTCTTTGTGTGTTGAACCATTGCTCTCTATAGTAGACTATAAAACAATAGTTTATTTAAACAAAGCATACATACAGAATCATAACACACCCACATGAAGGAAACAAGGAGAGAGAGAGAGAGAAAGAGAGAGAGAGAGAGAGAGAGAGAGAGAGAGAGAGAAAGAGAGAGAGTCTCCCGGTCTGCAAGTAATGCTGCAGTTCTGCCATGTGTTCTTCGAATCGTTCTGTCTGCTTAGTCGCCATTTTGAGATGAACTGTCCAAGCGGAAGTAACAGATATCGAGGGGGAAGTAACGACCAAGATTGGCGCATGCGCATTGACCGCAATGAGAAGGATTGTTCAGCAGAGGTTTCAGATCGTGACACCGGCTTGTGGTGAAAACGTGCTAGCGCCTTCTTTAATCCATTACAGTGTCCATTTTCAACAACTGATTCCGTGGCCGAACGGTTCTCACATTCGCCTGATGCGCGATTGAGTCGAGTTCAAATCACCATCTGTCCGTAATTTTTTTTACTCCTTGGCATTTATTTTTGTTTATTTTCTTTACAGTGTGCAAAAAAGTACGTTATAATAGCAAAATTGATATTTGGTTGTTGTTTTTTTTAGGCAGGAATGGGGTTTTTTGGGTTGTTTTTTTTGGTTACCATGATATTAAGTTTTTTATAAAGTTTGATAACTTAAACATGTAAACATTTGATTTTAAAAAAATATATGAAGAAGGATCCTCCCCGCTTAAAAAAACAAAGGTAAGAGAGACGAAAAAAACCAACTAAAACTTTCTGTACAAATCTACATCGTCATATTTATCCAAAGGATGAATGCGATCCCGGAAAATACGGTTTCTTCTCAGATTTCTTCTCTCGGCATATATTCCAACATCATGAAGGCTGCCATCTTGAATCACGAAGATAACACGGTGTTAGCGATTGTAGAGACGAGGGGTAGGTCCTGTAACTGTGAAGGCATCACGTGACTTTGGCGGGTCACAACGGGCTTTCGTGAAAGCCGATTAGCGCGACTTACAGCTCAAACAGCGCCACCATGCGGCCAAGTGGCGCTAAAGAGCTTTCTTGAATACCTGTCCGGGTGCTTTGGAAGGTCTGCTAAAAGTTCATCTCGGGAAATCAATATTTCAGCAATGGTTGTCGACATTTTATCCAAAAAAAAACACCTAATGTTTGGATTGTGAGTTATTAGGGGAAATTCTTTGGGACGAATACAATTTTCCCTCATTCTTTTACTCCTTTCTTCTGTTGAGCAATGTGCTTATTGGAAGCACACATGCCGAATGCAAATGATCAGAGGTACCTTAATTGTTATTTAAGTGAGGTAAAATGACAAATGATTCAAGTGATGACGTGTTTCAACGCTATTATCACACCACAGCCAGTTTATTTTGATATTCCCCCAGGTTTGTTCCTTCGTAAGTAAGTTTACGTGAAGGTTTAAAATGTATAATATACACACAAAGGTGTGAATCAAGTTATTTCACAATCGTCATGCAGTCAGTGTGTGCAGAAGCAGTTCTTTGGAAATCAGTGGATAGCGAGTCTAAAAATAATACTGTGAGTGATGACAGTTTTTATGGTTTTTCTGTGGCATATTTACACGAGTATACATAAGTAGGAAGGGTCGGAGCTGAAGGGGCGTGTCATCAGACACACGTTCTTAGAATAACAGAGAAGAAACCAACACCAAAGACGCCAAAAGTCTACTTCTTTTAGCTATATATCACTCATCTCCGAAAAAAAACCCAGCCCTGAAATAGTGTTTTCAGTACAATTTACCGTCTTACAGGCACACAAATGATCTCATCAAAACAGTTTGGCTTATAATCTTAGATCTGACCAGACTTTTATTTGGGGTAAGAGCCTGCCAAACGGTTGTGTGACGTGTCTAGTGTGTTGGCGAAGTGTCTTGTGCTTGTCACTTCTCGCTTTCAGCCCTCACCGCTGGCTAGCACCGTCTGTCCTTTTTAGGACAATGCGAAAAGAGAGCAGAATGCGTCAGTCTCTCCTGCCAGTACAATAACCTCTCCACAACAAGCCCTATGTAGTGCCTCCATCGCGGCGACAGGCGTAAACTGGGTACCGCAAGGCCCCAGGCTAGACTACAAGGACTCGGAGGAGGTTGGCCCCTAGACGTGCGACATGCGGGCCCACCGGTGTGTGGAAACGCCCAGGTGCCCACGAACCAACCTCCAGCTATGGGTCAAATAGCCGGGCAGGATAGGCTCGTCAACCCTGGCAGGCAGCTATCCTAAGAGAAGACCACTCTGAATTCAAAACGAGGGTAGAGGAGGCTTATCATCCATGGAAGGAAACTCGTCTAGGAGAAGGAAAACTCCGAAATGAAACCCACGCAGTCCCTCGAAGACGGAACGGCACTGGCCTTTTTTAGGCGGGGAGCAGACCGGGTGCCTACGCTATCCTCGACAAATGGTTGTGTCATCAACGAATCAACGTGATGGTGTCGTCTTCATGGATCGCAGCCAGGTGAAGACGGTGCCGGGCCCTCAGCCTCAAAGGGGCCCACCCAATGCGACTGCTTAAACGTGCACAAGACAAAAACTTTCATACTGGGGGAGCGAGCCAATCTGAAGAGTACTCGGGTCCAGCGCGAGCGCGAGCGTTTTTTATTGTTATTGTGACTACATTTCAAATGTTACTTGTTGCATTTAAACACTTCATTCATCAAAATGATTACCACTGTACACAGGTAGCATTTAGACTATTTGTTTCTTTCGTATGTGACAGAGTGGAGGGATGTTCTTATTTCACGTAAAAGCCTGCCCCGATCTTATCTGGTGCGCCTAACTCTTTTCAATAGAAGCATTGAGCCTTTAAGCTGAATCCAAACTGTGTTAGATCTGAAACATTCAAAGATAGGTCTGGTTTGTCTCCAACAACAATAAGAAAGAGAAAACGAGAGAGAGGGACCCCTCCCACACACACACACACACACAAACACACTCACACTCACCCAACCACATCTTACGCATGTACATATCGTTTCAGATATCCGTCTCCGTTTCTTCATGTAAAAAGTGTGATTAACCTGTTGCATGTGATATCCGCTCTTGTTACAAAATGTTCAACAAAACATCATTGGAAAATTACAAAGTCTACGGACATCCATTGACACGACCTAATTCTCCTGAATCGTATGTCTCTTTTGACTGCTTAGAAAAGCGAAGGACGGAAATAACATTTTCTCAAAGCCAAATTGGATGTTGCAATGATGTACAAAATATGTTTATTTCTTTATTAATGATAAAAATTTGCACTTGGTGAAAACCATTGGTGTAGACAAGCACTTAAAGCTACCAACCCCCGGTCTGTGTTGACGTGTGATTTTGCAGGGTAGGGTCACAGTAACGAGCGTATCGCGTACACTAGGATTTTCTGCCACATGAAATGAATATCTTTTGATGCCGAATAAAAAGACAAACACGTCAGTATGATACAGGGATTACATTATTTTGAATTTCTTTGAAAACACGCCTTTACTAAGTGCCAGTCTTAGAAAAAAATCGAAAAAAGATAGGAAGACTCAAGAAACCGGAAGTATAACTCAATCATTGTTTGCAATCATATATATACGGTAGCTTATTGCTGTTAAAACATTCTCAAACTTTTTTGTGATCAGTAAAACATTTACTTTTGAGCGTACAATGATGTCTTTTAGGTTTAATCTAAATACACGTTCTACGAACACTATGCAACAAAAGTACATTTCAGATACATGAAACCCTGACAATAACATTTTCAGCAAATTCAAACCTATATGAATTGACGATGCATTACATAAGATTCAAAAACAAACTGTACTTTTTTTCATAATCATATGCACTTTTGTTGGAAAAGGCTTTTCCTGAGATAACGTGTGAACAGCTGAAAATAGCGCATCAGCCAGTAGATAACCGGAAGTTGAATAAAATGCTAATGTGACACCGTTATGAGAGTTCCTGGGTTTTTTTTTATCTCCAATGGCTTACCTACTCATATGTATATTTGTTGATGAGATAAGTGGCAAAGGAGAGTTCATATGCCTTAATCTTTAACTATATCCCCTAATCATAGGACGTAATTTACAGTAAAGGGTAGGTTTCGATTTAATCCAACATAAATTTTATCCAGCGTTTTCGGCAATTTCAAATGCATACACTTCAACGTACAATGTAACTAACTTAACAATGGCAGTGCCTACTACGAACAGAAGACTTGCACTTTAAGAAGTCCATTTCTATCATTTCCAATAGGCAAATTAAGAAGAAAGAAAGATCCTAGCTTACTTTAGTGTAATGTAATTTGCTTGCATACCCTTTATGGGCATGCTGTGGGGAGTTTAGCTTGTTTTGTCATAGTAAATGAAGACATTGAGACATGTATGAACGTTTTCTGAAATTTGAAGCTGACGCAATGAACAACAGGTATGCCAAATATATAACCAATGCTACAATCACTTATCATTTACTCTAATTACATTTTGAGCATAGAATTTCACATACAATGGTCGTCATAGCAGTGAATGAGTCTCTTTCTGATGATATATACATCTTTTTCGGTCATGTTTTCAAGGCGGGTAGGGAGCAAAAAGACATTTTGTACATAACGAAACTGCATGTCAAAAGTCTAAAACGGTTACCTTTAATAATCAGATGCATAAAGCTTCTTAAAAGATTACTTTTGTTTTAAAAAATTTCAATATATATTAAATGCGAGTTTTATAAAATGCAAAATACTTATTTTAGACAAATAATTCGACATTATGAGGCAAAACCGGAAGTGAAAAATTAGAAAACGACAATATCCGTTTAAACAAACTCGTATTTCCTTATAACAGTTTCATCTTTCGTATGCTGCATCAAATGACATTTGGCAGGACAAAACTATCTTCTTCCAGGGCTGTGTTTATGTCAGGTTTTATCCCCAGTCGATCTTTTTCTCTTTTTTGAAGCTGATGCACATTGACTCAATGTTGTTTCATATGGCTGGTGTCTGCCAAATGGAACTAACCAATATGGATGCCAAGTCAGTCCATCTATAAGAAAAATCGACTTCTGTGTGTATGTATGATTGCAATATCAACCTGGGACTGAATTATCTTCACTTATCGTTTGGAAGAATGACATATTTTGATTTTCTCAACACGATGTTGTACTCGCAGGTTAATGTCTAAAACTATCCATAGGAAGAATGTTGTTTGTATATTGCCTGATAGAATAAAGCCTTAGCTTTTGTTTAGTGTATAATTTACACATGTCTGTTTGCCGAAACGAAGTATTCGACGTTTATTTGTAACATACCCCCTGCGCCAAAACTGCGTTTTTGATAGAATAGGGGTTAGGTTACAAAGACGCTCCTCACTCAAAAGCGGTACAACGGAGCCATTTTTCGTTTACCGAACATCGGCTGTAAATTGAATAAGCTTTCTGAAAAACATCATCTCTAACCCAACCACGTCGGGTTGACCCTTGACTATAGCTGGGCGATGCACTATATCATGTTATTTTGAAATGTAAGAGGCTTTTTACAGTGATTCATGAAGGCCTCTTCACTGGTCCATATCATCCAGGCGCCCAGGCTCCTATAATATGGACCATTTGTGGATTTGTCTGTATTTAATTTTTGCTGAATGTCTTTCATAACTAATTCACTCTAATTAGGCCTAACGGTTAACCTAAGGGAGAAGGACTTCTTCGCAAGAAAACAAGCTAGTTATCAACAAGAAACAAAAAGTGGTCCATATTAGGCAGACCTTTCCCTACTATTCAAAACAGTAAAGGACCGGTGGAAAAAAAGTATCTTGTTTTTGTCATGGAAGCATTTTGCTGCAGTGCATTATTTCGTCAGTGTGTCAGCTTTTAAACACAAATTGGTGAGCGCCGTTCAAGGCCAGGACCCTGTTGTAGCACGCGCATCACAATCATTTGCCGTGGCATTTTTTGCGCCAATTTCATTGGACTTTGAAAACTACCCCACTTTTCCCCCCAAAAGCAGAATGTTTTGTGGTGTTTAGCATGGCGCAAAAAGAATAATTGTCTTCCCAAAATGTTCCTAGAACAACACTCACAGTCCTTTTGTGATTTTTAAAAAATAGGCAAGTTGAAATTAAAATATTTGACCATTGATTTTTTGCACATTTTGAAAGATTGCATGCATTTTCTTGACTTGTCCTTTTACTTTTTTTGAAGAGTAATATTCAAGCTTACGGGCGCGTAGCCTAGTGGTTGGAACGTCAGAGTCTGACTGCCTGAAAAGGCAAGAAAAGACCCGGAATAATCTAACTCCTGCCTACGAGTGTACGTGTGTGTGTGTATGTTTGTGTGTGAATGCCTACAGAACTCTGAAAAAAATAAAGCTTTTTAGATTTCAGGAAACATTTCTATACCTGAATCAACCTAGGGCCTACCTGAGAAATGCATTCAATCATTTCAACCGTATCGTAAAATCGTTTTACACTTCGTTTATCTGTGTGTTTGTTTTTAGATTGTATATTTATAAAACTTATTTATGTGTTTTGTTTTATCTTTTGTTGTTGTTGTTGTTGTTGTTGTTGTTGTTGTTGTTGTTGTTTTGTTTGAATCTGAGTTTTGTGTGTGTTTATTGTTGATTTGAATAGTTGTATTTTTGTAAGTTATAACCAAGAAACATTATTGACAAAAATGATCCGTCATTCACACTCCTTGTTGACTTCTCATCCACTCACTTGTGTTGGTGTCTGTCGTCACATCACAGCAGGACTGAGGCACCGCCACCAGAAGAAACAGGAGCAGTTCTGATGCCTCAGCCATTTTGGGTTCACTCTTAAAACCGGGCGAAACGCTTTGCTGACAGCTCCTTGCCTCAAGAATCTGTATGGCTTGGAGAGTGATTGGAGTTGCAACGACAACAAAGCACCCTGTTGAGTTGGCTGCGTCACCGCCTGTGGAATGTTTAAAGGCAAGACAACAATTACAAGTCTCGTAAGGCGAAAATACAATATTTAGTCAAGTAGCTGTCAAACTCACAGAATGAAACTGAACGCAATGCCATTTTTCAGCAAGACCGTATACTCGTAGCATCGTCAGTTCACCGCTCATGGCAAAGGCAGTGAAATTGACAAGAAGAGCGGGGTAGTAGTTGCGCTAAGAAGGATAGCACGCTTTTCTGTACCTCTCTTTGTTTTAACTTTCTGAGCGTGTTTTTAATCCAAACATATCATATCTATATGTTTTTGGAATCAGGAACCGACAAGGAATAAGATGAAAGTGTTTTAAAATTGATTTCGACAATTTAATTTTGATAATAATTTTTATATATTTAATTTTCAGAGCTTGTTTTTAATCCGAATATAACATATTTATATGTTTTTTGAATCAGCAAATGATGGAAAATAAGATAAACGTAAATTTGGATCGTTTTATAAATTTTTATTTTTTTTTTACAATTTTCAGATTTGTAATGACCAAAGTCATTAATTAATTTTTAAGCCACCAATACCAAATGCAATACCGAAGTCCGGGCTTCGTCGAAGATTACTTGACCAAAATTTCAACCAATTTGGTTGAAAAATGAGGGCGTGACAGTGCCGCCTCAACTTTCACGAAAAGCCGGATATGACGTCATCAAAGACATTTATCCAAAAAATGAAAAAAACGTTCGGGGATTTCATACCCAGGAACTCTCATGTCAAATTTCATAAAGATTGATGCAGTAGTTTAGTCTGAATCGCTCTACACACACACACACACACACAGACAGACACACACACACACACACACACACAGACACACGCACATACACCATACCCTCGTTTCGATTCCCCCTCGATGTTAAAATATTTAGTCAAAACTTGACTAAATATAAAAATGTACTCACCAGAAAACAGCAACAAGAATACATAAACAAGAACTATACAGTTTCGTCTTTAAACAAAAACAAGTCGCGTAAGGCGAAAATACAATATTTAGTCAAGTAGCTGTCGAACTCACAGAATGAAACTGAACGCAATGCCATTTTTCAGCAAGACCGTATACTCGTAGCATCGTCAGTCCACCGCTCATGGCAAAGGCAGTGAAATTGACAAGAAGAGCGGGGTAGTAGTTGCGCTAAGAAGGATAGCACGCTTTTCTGTACCTCTCTTTGTTTTAACTTTCTGAGCGTGTTTTTAATCCAAACATATCATATCTATATGTTTTTGCAATCAGGAACCGACAAGGAATAAGATGAAAGTGTTTTTAAATTGATTTGGACAATTTAATTTTGATAATAATTTTTATATATTTAATTTTCAGAGCTTGTTTTTAATCCGAATATAACATATTTATATGTTTTTGGAATCAGCAAATGATGGAGAATAAGATAAACGTAAATTTGGATCGTTTTATAAAGTTTAAATTTTTTTTACAATTTTCAGATTTTTAATCACCAAAGTCATTAATTAATTTTTAAGCCACCAAGCTGAAATGCAATACCGAAGTCCGGGCTTCGTCGAAGATTACTTGACCAAAATTTCAACCAATTTGGTTGAAAAATGAGGGCGTGACAGTGCCGCCTCAACTTTCACGAAAAGCCGGATATGACGTCATCAAAGACATTTATCAAAAAAATGTAAAAAACGTTCGGGGATTTCATACCCAGGAACTCTCATGTCAAATTTCATAAAGATCGGTCCAGTAGTTTAGTCTGAATCGCTCTACACACACACACAGACACACACGCACACACGCACATACACCACGACCCTCGTTTCGATTCCCCCTCGATGTTAAAATATTTAGTCAAAACTTGACTAAATATAATGAAGAGAACGAGCACAGAAGAATACAAACAGAGTGTAACGTGCCCTAACCTAAAAAAGAACAAAAATCATTTTCTTTTTCTGTCAACTCTTCTTTTTAGCTTATTGTTTTTGTGACTTGTGCTGACGAAGAAGAAAAGTCGAAACTAGACTTCTTGTTTGTGTATTCTTGTTGCTGTTTTCCGGTGAGTACATTTTGATTGTTATCTTGATCTATTTCTCTCACTTGCAGTCCCTTGTTCCATTTTTGTTTAAAGGTAGTTTTCATCGCCGTCCTGGAATTTGGGCCCGCGTAACTCGATTCTTGGCGATTTGGATGTTTTTGAGCTCTAGACTATATTAAGTATATTCTCTAAAAATACGACGGACAATACATGATTTAACATTATTTTATCTTTCTATACATACCAGGTATAAATATAAACACTATTTCATAATAAAAATAATCAGTTTTGGCCGTCTGCTGAAAAGCTGTCAAAAATGAGTTACGCCAAAATTCGATGACGACGTCGTTTTATGCTCACTATCTCCGATCTTACCCGACTTTTACATGGTATCATCACTGGGACACTGTTTGCTGTGCTGAGTTAGAATTTTTGTTAATGAAATCATTTCTTCACTGAAATCCTTTTGTGAACGTTTTAATTTCTTAACACCCACCAATAAACTGTCTCAAATCGCCCCAAGAGGAACATTCTTTGGTTCGGCTTCGGGCGCAATGGCTTAGTGGTAAGACGCCGGCTTTCAAAGCGGAATGCGTGGGTTCGAATCCCAGCCGCGCAAAGTGGAGATTTTTCCGATCTCCCAGGTCAACGTATGTGCAGACCTGATAGTGCCTTATCCCCCTCCGTGTATACACGCAAGCATAAGACCAAGTGCGCACGGAAAAGATCATGCAATCCATGTCAGAGTTCGGTGGGTTATAGAAACACGAAAATACCCAGCATGCTTCCCCCCCGAAAGCGGCGTATGGCTGCCTAACTGGCGGGGTAATAACGGGCATACACGTACAAATCCACTCGAGCAAAAACACGAGTATACGTGGGAGTTTTAGCCCACGAACGAAGAAGAAGAAGAAGGTTCTTTTAATGGAATAAATATAATTACATCACACAACACAAAACTCCAAGGTGATAATAGGGGAAGGGCTCCTAATATGGACCGGCTCCTAATATGGACCGGCTCCTAATATGGACCGGCTCCTAATATGGACCACCTGTTCTGACAAACTAACGGCGCTAGAGCGCTCAAAAAAGTTTTATTCGCTGTATTCACCCTCTCTGGATAGCTTGCACATGTCAAAACAGTTGCAGAAACAGAAATCTCAAAACCGTTAGGCTTTTTCTCTTTTTTTCATTTTTGGCAGCGTTCACTCTAAATTTGCCGCCTAAAACGGACTCGTTTCTGTCCACAGCCAAAGCTTTTATCACACAAAAATTGCTATATATGACAGCTAAAACCGTATTTGTTACATTTTAGCAGTGTTGACCCCGAGTTTCTACTTCAAACAAAAAATAATAGCAAAATCTCAAAGTATGTGCGAGTCCCCTAATATGAACCACCTTCAACGAATCGAAGAAAATAAAAGCTAAAGGCTATTTTCATTAATTCATTAAGAAGCTTACTGGAAATAATCTATAACTAGCCCTCGAGATTTAAAAAAAATGCAACAAAAAGTCTTCTTTTCGTGGAAGTTGATAATTTCACTTATTTTCACTGTTTTTCATAAGCTTCTTTAGTTTCCTGGTGTGCTTCAAATAATGCTCTCATCAACCCGAAACCGATAAATCTAGAGCATATTTTAATTTACGGTTGACTTGTATACTAAGTTGTATCATGTTATTTTGAAATATAGGGGGCTTTTTACAGTGATTCGTGAAGGCCGCTTCACTGGTCCATATTAGGCGCCCAGGCTCCTAATATGGACCCTTTGTGATTTTTTGTGTATTTAATTTTTGCTGAATGTCTATCAAAGCTATTTCACTCTAATTAGGCCTAACGGTTAACGTAAGAGAGAAGGACTACCAAACACAAAATGAAACTTCTTCGCAAGAAAACAAGCTAGTTATCAGCATGAAACAAAAAGTGGTCCATATCAGGAGCCCTTCCCCTACACATGAATTATAAACACTGTGGCCATTAAAATGTCATGTCCCTTTTGATTATCACTTTTGTTTGTTTGAATATGTTATTTAAAAAAAACCAAAGCGACAGAGGGAGAAAGGGAAGGAGGTGTAGAAAGAGAGAATGGTCAGGACATTTTTTTTGCTGGAGACACGAAACATCATTTTGAGATTAAAAATTTCCGAAATTGCAACCGCTTACCTTCTCCGTGGAGTGTCGGTCGTCAAATCGTCACAGAGCTCAACCCAGCCACTGTAAAGTGATGTACATTTTGACGGTGTCACACTAAAATCGGCACCCCCAGCCTTCATTGTTGCGGATGGCACTTTCAAGTGAGTTTGTGTCTTCTGCATAATACATCTCAGAGTGCCGCGAAACCATATTTTGAATGACATATTTACAGTACGCAGGAAAGGAGGACCTGGAGAAGACTGTTTCATTTGTCTCGCTGTCCGGTGTCACGAACTGAAAACTCTGCTGAACAATCCCTCTCAATGCGGCCAATGGGCATGCGCCAATCTTGGACTTAAAAAAATGCGACCCTTTTACCGAACGAACCATGGGTTAGGGTTAAGATTAGGGTTAGGGTTAGGGTTAGGGTTGGGTTAGGGTTAGGGTTAGGTTGTTCATGACCTGATTAATCTCCCCATGTTAGCGCATTGACCGCATTGAGAGGGATTGTTCAGGCAGAGTTTTCAGTTCATGACACCTGTCAAACAGTTTAGAGTTCCTCGGCAATGTTGGACAAAAAGTATCATATCAGTAGGGCCCTACAGTCGAACTGGAGAGAGGTGTTTATTCATGACCAAGTGTAAATTAATTAGATACGATCGTATACCTATGACATGACAAGATCGCCAAGGCAGGGGAAGTTGGTGGCGCAAAGCTTCCAGGGAAATACTTTCATAGGGGGACTGTTTGAGAAGAGACACCGTTTTTTTACCCTAAAGTTCTGGACTGCGTTGTTCGGTTCCCAACGACGTGAATTGATTGAATTTGCATTACGTGTAGTCATTGATATTAGCACTCTCAAAAAATGCTTTTGTTCGTGGGGAAATTGTAAAACAAACGTGGATATCCTTGCGATGATATAAATGTTGCGTGGACTTCAAAAAGCACTTTGAACGTCAATTACGATCTCCAAACTGAAGGGCAAAGCCATTGCAGCTCGTATGATTTGCAATAACTTGAACGGAAAAAAAGATTTGAAACGTCACGTGTATCCAACAGAAAAACGCGAAATCGCATTCTGTTCCATCTTACCCTCATCAAACAATAAACAGAACACTGCTGTTTTATTCACGTACTCAATTATCTTTTCGGTTTTGTTGTGATTTTCCTTTCTATAAGTTTTATTGAATGACTGATTGATTTGTTTGACAGTATTATGAGACCCGAACGGCGGTGGTTACCAGAAGAAATGGGCTGCGCTTTGTCGGCAGTGAAAAACGGAGATATGGGTTTGCGTTGCGCATCAAGAGCATATGGTGTTACTGTCACAACTCTTAAAAGTCATTTAGAAGGAAACAAAAAAATTTGCAAAAGAAGAAGTAAAGTTCACAGGAAGACCTTCTACATTAACACCAGAGATAGAACAAGAACTAATCAATAGCATTCTTGAAGCTGAAATAAATTTGCCAACGTCACCCCCCCCCCCCCGTTGTTTTGTACACTGTACATGGAGATTCTGGTCATTATGATTGCTTGGTGTCAGCAGCAAATGTAAGCTTACCTGCAACGTACAACCACAAGCTCGTCGAAGAGATCATCACGAAAAAAAAACCCTTCTCCTTTCAAGCAAATGCTGGAGATTTCACTTGCAAAAAGGCGTGCAAGTCAACAGAAACGAGGAAAGAATGAAGCTACAAAATCTTCTGCTCAGAGAAACAAGAGGGGAATATCTTCTGATCAGAGGGGAAAAAGGAGAACATTCTCGACGATGCGTTCTATCCCGGGGGAAAGCACTTGGTACTGCTTCATGTGTGGCACCAACTCCCCTGAGAACATGTTCTTAGTTATTTGCTTTGAGACTTTATGCGTAATGATTTTTACATTTAGTCAATTGGGCAGGTAGCCCTTTTATATCTATTTGTCAACAGAAGAGGGGTACAAATGAAGCTGCGAAATTTCGTGGTACTGCTTCATGTGTGGCACCAACTCCCCTGAGGATATATTATAGTGCCAGAAGTGCACACAGTAATCACACGATGACTGCGCTGACAGTAGAAGACAAAGGACATTGTCTGCGAAATCGGTTCTTTGCCTATTTTTTTCTTCTTTTTTTTTAAGGTTTTGTTTTTCAGTCCTTTTTAGACCAAGCCCTTATTTATCTTTTTGTTTTACATTTAAGGCTTAAATTGTTATCCGATTTGTTATTTCCTCGATAAAAATCAAAATATGATGTTGAAATAAAGACATTTACATAAAATGGCTTAAAGGCATATATGTACGCGCTCCCGTGTTTACAAAGTGTAGTTTGCCCACAATCGATGTCAAACGCACCATAAGACCATATAATGACGATATGTCACCATGCGCGGACCAAAATACATGCATTACAGCTTGTTCTAGCCTCTGAAAAAGTGAGGATGTCAACTAAGCCGCGGTGTTAGCTCCCTTGCATCAACGTTACATGTGTTGCCAAATCTATAAATAGGACCATCTAGATCAAAATAAAAATTCAAATATATCAACATTTAAGGGCTCCTAGACCACAATATTTTGCAGGGAACTTAATTTAGCATGTCTCCAGCTGTTGGTAAAGCAATTAGCGTGTATATTCATCGAGTTAATATGCCTTTAATCAAAATATTATGACGTATTTCAGTATTTATCTTGTGTGTGTGGCAATGTGTGCTTGTTTGTGTGTGAATGAGAGTGTGTGGGTGTATGTGTGTGTGTGTGTGTGAGACACAGACAGAGCTAGAAAGAGAGTCAGGGTGTGTTTGTATGTGTTCCGAGTTTGACAACACAGTGTTCCACTTTACACACCCATTTCGTCCAACCTGGAACAAATGCAGACATTTTTATTATGATCAGTCTGATGAGTTGCGTGACTTTTATTTTATTTTATGTGGTTCGTTTATTTACTGATAGAGTCTAGTATGTGACAATATAAAGAACGCTTTGCAATATCCATTTTTTTGTCTGGTACGGCTGTTTCTCCTTAACTGTTCCAGGTTTCCAGGTTTAGCGACTTTCCCCTATATGTGTGTCTGTGTGTGTGTGTGTGTGTGTGTGTGTCTGTGTGCATGTGTGTGTGCGTGTGTTTGTTTGCTTGTGTGTGTGTGTGTGTGTGTGTGTGTGTGTGTGCGCGTGTGGGTGCATGCGGACGTGCGTGCGTGTGCGTGCGAACGCTCTAGAATGTCAGTACATGTAGTACAATTTCAGAACCAGGACGTTAGGTAAACCCAAAAACAATGGCAAACTTCTTCTTCTTCTGCGTTCGTGGGCTGAAACTCCCTCGTACACTCGTGTTTTTTCACGAGTGGATTTTTACGCGTATGACCGGTTTTACCCCGCCATTTAGGCAGCCATACGCCGCTTTCGGAGGAAGCATGCTGGGTATTTTCGTGTTTTTATAACCCACCGAACTCTGACATGGATTACAGGATCTTTACCGTGCGCACTTGGTCTTGTGCTTGCTTGTACACACAAAGGGGGATAAGGCACTAGAAGGTCTGCACATAAGTTGACCTGGGAGACCGGAAAAATCTCCACCTCAACCCACCAGGCGCGACCGGGATTCGAACCCACGACCTTCCGCTTTGGAGGCCGGCGTCTTACCACTAAGCCATTGCCGCGCCCGTCCAATGGCAAACAATTGAGTTTTTCGGCTACCACTAATAAGAGCCTACGATAGCCTATATATTGCTGCAAACTGTGTGTGTGTGTGTGTGTGTGTGTGTGTGTGTGTGTGTGTGTGTGTGTGAGAGTCAATGTGGGTTGGTGGGTGCCATGGGCGTGTGTGCGTGCGCGCGCGCGCGTGTGTGCGTGCGTGTGTGTGTGTGTGTGTGTGTGTGTGTGTGTGCGTGTGTGTGCGTGCGAACGCTCTAGAATGTCAGTACCGTAAACTACCTTGTATACGCCCACTCCCCTTATTCACCAATTTTGCCCAAAAGTTGGGGGTGGGCGTTTACTAGGTACTATACCCTTTTCATGAGCGTTTCCTTTGCCAGAATAAAGATATTTTGATCATTTGACAAGTAAGTGTTCAAAGGATGCGTTCTTGCACAAATCGTCCTCTCTCTCTCTCTCTCTCTCTCTCTCTCTCTCTCTCTCTCTCTCTCTCTCTCTCTCTCTCTCTCTCTCTCTCTCTCTCTCACACACACACACACCCACGCACATACACACACGGAATTCTGCAAGCAAACCACGGAGGAAAACTTGTTGCTTGATGGTCTGTTTACAAGTTTATAACTTCAAAAGATAATGCTAAGTGGAAAAGATTAATGCAGATCTGCAGTTGGACTCTGATTCAAGCCATCAAACTCGAGGGACAATCTTTTGAAACAAGAGTATCGTGATTCAAAACCGGTCTTTTCAACTTCAGAAGAGCTTTGATAACTTTTACTCTCTTTTATTACTAAGCTGCACTGCGGTGAGAGTATCAATAAACGGTATGTCTTTATAACAGCATCTTGGCATTATACACGTGGATGAATACTCTGTATCGCATGCGGAAGTTTATAAATACTACAAATAAAAGTTCCAAAAATAACATTTGTGACATTAATCAAGAAGTGGGGGGTGGGCGTTTACTAGGTAGTATACCATATATATGCACAACTTTTGGCCCAAAGTAGGGGTTAGGCGTTTACTCGATACTGGGCGTATACAAGGTAGGCTAGTTTACGGTACATGTAGTACATATTCAGAACCAGGACGTTAGGTAAACCCATAAACAATGGCCAACGAATGAGTTGTTCGTGTCTACCTGACCATGAAAAGCAAGCAAACATTGTAATATGACCTGAAGCGGAACTCATGCTGTCAAAGCATCAGCTCAGACGCTTTGTTTTATCGTCCTTGGGTTTACATAGTTCGGATAGGGTGGGTCGTGTGCCACGTGTACGTTTGAAACAAGGATTCAATGTTAAAAGTATGGGTCTTGTACGAACTGTGCCGTGGGAAGAGTAAATCTAATCCGATTTTGGAATGTTTAAAGTATCGGTCGTACACAACCCATTCCATTCGGTTTAAGATTTTTAACATTGCAAACGTGTCCCAAATGCAACAATTTAGCTTGAAGAATAACGTTTGAGAAGAACATAACACTTATAGACCCAAACAGGGAAGTGCAAATTATCACTGTTTAGGCCAAGAAAAACAAGTCGCGTAAGGCGAAAATACAACATTTAGTCAAGCTGTCGAACTCACAGAATGAAACTGAACGCATTGCAATTTTTCAGCAAGACCGTATACTCGTAGCATCGTCAGTCCACCGCTCGTGGCAAAGGCAGTGAAATTGACAAGAAGAGTGGGGTAGTAGTTGCGCTGAGAAGGATTGCACGCTTTTCTGTACCTCTCTTCGTTTTAACTTTCTGAGCGTGTTTTTAATCCAAACATATCATATATCTATATATATGTTTTTGGAATCAGGAACCGACAAGGAATAAGATGAAACTGTTTTTAAATTGATTTCGAAAATTTAATTTTGATCATAATTTTTATATTTTTAATTTTCAGAGCTTGTTTTTAATCCAAATATAACATATTTACATGTTCTTGGAATCAGGAAATGATGAAGAATAAGATGAACGTAAATTTGGATCGTTTTATAGACCCCACCCCCATCCACCCTGTCGGCACGTGATTTAAACAATCCCGTTCACCATTCCCAAGCTGTTACTTAGACCCCACCCCCATCCACCCTGTCACGTGATTTAAACAATCCCGTCACCATTCCCCTGCTGTCCCGTTACTTAGATCACGCCCTCCCTCACCCCATCCCCCATGTCACGTGATTTAAACGTGACAATCCCGGCCGTTCCGCACCATTCCCCTGCTGTCCCGGTTACAAAAAACACCCCCACCCGGCCCACACCCCGCGTGTCACGTGATTCAAACAATCCCGTTCAGCACTTCCCCTGCGGCTGTCCCGTTACCGTTTGACACCCCCCCCCCTCCCCCAGTAACGTGACTTTAAAACATTCCCGTTCCCTATTCCCCAGCTCTTCACGGGTTACTCTGAGACCCCCCCACCTCCCCCGTTACTTACAGAAAACCATACTCCCCGGCCTGTCACGTGTCTTACTAACACTAAATCCATAGCTCGCCATGACTAAATCCCATTCACTATTCCCCAGCTGTCCCGTTACTAAGATCCTCAAACCTCTGAGCTCCTTAAAAAAGAGCGGAGGAGTTCTGGGAGGGGAAGCCCCATCTGAAAACTGAACAAACAAGTCGCGTAAGGCGAAATTACTACATTTAGTCAAGCTGTGGAACTCGTAGAATGAAACTAAACGTAGTCCGCCGCTGGTGCAAAAGGCAGTGAAAGTTACGAGCCTGTTTGGCGCGGTAGCGGTTGCGCTGTGCTTCATAGCACGCTTTACTGTACCTCTCTTCGTTTTAACTTTCTGAGCGTGTTTTTAATCCAAACATATCATATCTATATGTTTTTAGAATCAGGAACCGACAGGGAATAAGATGGAATTGTTTTTAAATCGATTTCGGAAAGTTAATTTTGATCATAATTTTTATATTTTTAATTTTCAGAGCTTGTTTTCAATCCAAATATAACATATTTATATGTTTTTGGAATCAGAACATGATAAAGAATAAGATAAACGTAAATTTGGATCGTTTTATAAAAGAAAATTTTTTTTTACAATTTCAGATTTTTAATGACCAAACTCATTAATTAATTTTTAAGCCACCATTAGGAAAAGCACATGGTCTCAGAAAACAGAAAAGTAAACATTGGAAGCGTGAGTCACGCTCCCCAAAAATAAAAACTTTGTTTGCATATAAAAAAAAATTCTGTAACTTTTTGCCCGATGGTTCATTCATCATCTGAAATAACTTTTTAGCGAAATCTAACCATAAGATTATTGGAAAAAAGTCAAAATGTAGACGACCACCTTTAGATGATTGAAGGGCTTTGAAGCTTTATATTTGTCCATGTTTCCAGCTTACCTTCTCTGACACTTCAATTGCCAAACTTCAGTTTGCATTCCACTGAAATGAATGTGTGGGAGTTGCCATAGTGTTGCAAATTATGTGATCGGAATTTCTTGCATATAAATGTCCAATCTGACGTTTAAACAATATACATTATTAACAGCTATTGTGTTTTCAGCGTAGCAATAGGGTCCGATATTTAGACGAGACAAGTATGCCGACGAGTCGAAGACGAGTCGCATTATACTTGTTCGAGTCTAAATATCGGACCCTATTGCTACGCTGAAAATACAATAGCGATTATATAGCTGTTCTGACCTTTATTTGTTGTTCCAAACTTACAAAATGACAGTTCTTGCGTCGATGCGTTGATCTCAGGATTTGATAGCAAACGCCGTTTCTTATGCGCATTAGTTTTGCGCAGGCGCCACACTGACTTTGGAGAAAAAAAACTCGATTTGACAACACAGCTGTTGAACAGATTTTTATTAGTTCATTCGTACAACAAAAAGAAGTTTGAGTTTTTTTAATTTTGAACAAGACTACTTATGAAGAAGACCAAAACACAACATCAACGGAAAACTAGAAACAACTGAAGAACTAGGATGCAACAAGGGGAGGAAAAGAGAACAGCTTATCCGTACAAAGCGAGCAGACGGCAGCGACGTTTCCAGTTTGGGTGAATGGCATTTATACTTGTCTCGTCATGAAGCGAATTTTTCAACCTCAGTTATAAACGACTACATGAATGTTAGTGCCATGTGTTGTACATCAATACTTCAGAGGGGAAGTGGGGTATTTAGTGTGGAGTTACGAGATAAGAAAAGCCGAATGCGAAAATTTGTGTCAGTCGACAACTGTGAACTAAGCTCACAGGCACACAAAAACGGCTGTTCCGTTGTACTCCCCTAGCTGTTTGTACTACATCTTTCGACTTTGGGCATTTTGTGGTGTTTAGGGACAGAAAATAATAGGTTTAGTCCTGTTTCATCGGGAAGTTAGCAGAAAAGGGTATGCTATCGACATTTGTAAAGCTGAAAAACATTCCCGAGAAGAATTTCAAGTTGTCAGTGTATGCTGTTGTCGATCAGTGAAACATCGTGTGGTACAGGTGGGTAAACCGGAACCATGCGTCTTTGTTATTGACAATATGATTTTGGATATTGAGAAAAATGGCCGACTTCCGTAGCATTATGCTTTGATGATTGGAAGAGACCATCCAATCACAGCCCCCGAATTCCCCCACGTGTTCATCAGAAGATCTATATACATTCATCATCCACTAGAATGTACCATCTCTCACTCTCTCTCTCTCGCCACAACTCTCTCTCTCTCTCTCTCTCTCTCTATCTATCTATCTCTCTCTCTCTCTCTCGCCACAACTCTTTGTCCTGCCGCTTTTCCTGTTAATAAAATGTTCCATGCTGATCATATCATATGTATGGCGTCATTGTTTAATTCAAAGCTTCTCATCTGACCAGCTTAGACGGCTTGTGTCCTGTTATCTTATATAATTCGTGGTCAGATTAGGGCTTTTTTTATAACTAGATGATCGGAGCGTACCGAAGTTGTCCCTTTTCCGGCTGCCGATTGAGCGATGGCTAAGAAACTCCATCTGGGTCTGGATAATACAGCACAAAAACAAGCTGACTGGAAGGTTATCAGCTGGCCACCGTAGAAAGTTGTGTCCAAGTATCATGGTCAGGTCAGGGCTTTTTATCAATCAGTGTCAACCCATTCCGTGTAGTCCCAAGATTCGGGCGAGAAGGTCTTGAGTCTTTTCAATTGAGCACAAAGATCCGATGTGTCCCCACGTCTTGTCAGTCAGATCAAGGCCGTGCCATAAGACAATTCAGCACAAAGATCCGATGTGTCCCCAAGTCTTGGCAGTCAGATCAAGGCCGTGCCATAAGACAATTCAGCACAAAGATCCGATGTGTCCCCAAGTCTTGGCAGTCAGATCAAGGCCGTGCCATAAGACAATTCAGCACAAAGATCCGATGTGTCCCAGAGTCTTGGCAGTAAGATCAAGGCCGTGCCATAAGACAATTCAGCACAAAGATCCGCTGTGTCCCAGAGTCTTGGCAGTCAGATCAAGGCCGTGCCATAAGACAATTCAGCACAAAGATCCGATGTGTCCCAGAGTCTTGGCAGTCAGATCAAGGCCGTGCCATAAGACAATTCAGCACAAAGCTCCGATGTGTCCCCAAGTCTTGGCAGTCAGATCAAGGCCGTGCCATAAGACAATTCAGCACAAAGATCCGATGTGTCCCAGAGTCTTGGCAGTCAGATCAAGGCCTTTACAGTTGACAATGGAGCACGAAGACCAGATTGGCACGTGCATCATGTTCCAGCGTGTTCACCTCATTGTGTGCCTCATCTCTACATTGTACTTATCTTTGTATGGTATCTTGAAATCAAATGTTGATGATTTGTGAGCGGGGGAGGAGGAGCGGGTAGTAGGGGTAGTAGTGGGGTTGGGCCCGGGATCTGCTAGTTGTGATGTTGATAAATTGATTAAATATGTTTGGATTATTTTGTACATATTGTACGACATTCCATTTGATTTGATATTGTTTTGTGATATAAATGTGTGTTGCCATAGCGTGTTATTGTATTGGTTTATGATTTGATTGTTGTTGAAACACAAAGAAAAGCTTTCTAGGCTTGCTGTCGTCTCTCCATTTGATTCTTTTCTTCCTTGTTTTCTATATATTTTTTCTGTTTAAAGAATCTACCTGACCTTTTTGCTTAATACAAGCATTTGGGAATTCTTTTTAAAAAAGAAGGTTCTAATTTTATTGGCTTTTGCTACTTCCTTCACGACAAAAACATTACCTCAGAAGTGTACATGTGCTTCTTAACTTTAAAGTTTTAATTATGCATCCAATCAAATCTTACATGATGTTTACGTTGGTTATTGCTCGGTTGATCGTGTGATTTTTATCAACTGTTGATTTCCATTACTTTTGAACTCTCTCTCTCTCTCTCTCTCTCTCTCTCTCTCTCTCTCTCTCTCTCTCTCTCTCTCTCTCTCTCTCTCTCTCTCTCTCTCTCTCTCTCTCTCACATTCACACTCTGCGCTTCTGAATGTGTAGTGTTAGTAGGATTAAAGTTCTCGTCTCGTTTTCTCACAAGTCATTCGAATACAGCACAGAAGTACAAATGACGTGTTGATACATTTTCCAATGTCCCAGGGGTTCGGGTTTAGGTAATGCATTTGAGCAATCTTTTAATGTGCAAATCCATGAAAATAGGTGTGAAAATGGGTTAGCACTTTACTTAAATTAATGTGCAAGTACTGCGACTTGTCAGGAATTCAGTTACCCTTCATGTTCGCCTGTCTTAGGTTTAAAGAGTAGATTCGTGAATTTGGGTAAAGAAATCTTCAAATCCTTGTATTCGTTCACACTTTCAAAAGATCAGAACAAATAAATGTCCCTTCTTTCACTGTCAATGCTGTCTTTATAAGCTATCTCTTCATTCCTATGCAGCCCGGCCCAATGCGTTTTACTTTTTTTAATGGAACAATTTTTAAGGCTTGCTATTTCACAGAATTTGGTTGACTTACAAGAAAATCAAAGCACACTGACAGTCAGGTCGATGTGCAGTTTTGTTTCAATATCAGGGACCATTGCTGTTGAGAATGTTTGGTATTGGCTGCAGGGATTTCTCTGACAAAGTTTCGGTCGTATGTTTTGTGATGCTAATTCTGTGAACCATTTTGCCAGTATCTCACACAATGTTTTTGTTACAGTGTTTTCAGTTTTGAGTGTTCAAATTTGTCATCAGAGTACTTTTATGATGAACGTTTAAGCTGTCGGCCAATGCTTTGGATTGTAAATGAGAAGACAAAAATTAATCTCACTGTTTGTAGCTTTCAGACTAAGGGCGCGAAGTTTTAATTTTGTCATCAATGGAAGTGTTAAGCATCTGTTGCATAGTTTCTGCTTTCCTTTTTCAGTTTTTGCTTTCCAATTAAGTGTTTGCGGACTGCTCTTGAACATTTTTGCTTGTTATACATACCAAAATAGTAGTATATTATTTATTTAATGTATTTAAGTAGTGATTGGCATATGTAGACTTATTATATAACACGCGTTAGAAAAGCTTGAAAGAGAGACTGAGATCTGGAACGATTGCCATGAGGCCCCCCATACACGACACAGAAAAGTAGCATGCTACACTTCGCGTTGCGTGTAGTACATCAATTCATACAACTCTAAAGTCTTATGCAGCAAAAAGCGCATCAGTTGCATGTAAACTTTGATAGGAAACACAGGGTGCTATTTCTTGTTACACATGCTGAACAAAACGTGTCGATCACAACTGGGATAAAAGCAGTGCACCTTGCTGAATGCAGTTATATAACAGCGTAGTATCAGACCACATATGGTGATCCCATGCAGCATTCTACTTTGCTTTGTCGTGTACTTTGGCCTATTGAGCTTAATATCTCCGTCAAAGGTATACAATACGCTTTCTGGGAAATTGTATTTTTTCCCTTGTCATTTGAAATTTTAAAAAAAATAGGTCATTCGATGCGACAAAAACAAACGTACGTTAAAAAGAAAGTTTTAATGAAAAAGGTCTGAAATACAACCAATACAAAGCGATGTTAAATGACGTTAAATAAAAGAGTTCAGGTTGAAAGCAAGTTTAATTTATAAATGCATGTGCTGTTTTTAAAGCTGGGCCGCGTGCAAAAGATTCGCCACGTCAACTGCTCAAACATCAACGACAACAAGAAGAACTCGGAAGAAGTACGGTAGTAAAAGAAAGAGAGAAAAACAAAGACAAGAACTGAAAGGCCAACAACAAAAAATAGGTGTGGTTACGGTAACATAGCCAAACAAAATAGGGTAGGAAGGTAGGCAATCACTCTTTTTTTTTTTAAACTTTTTTTTTCTAATGTGTACAAATTAAACCTACTTGGCAGGGAAATAAGTGTGCGACTCGAGCGATTTCGCTTTCATTGCGTTTTCTGCATTCGTTTTCTTGGTTTTTTGGTGTTTTTTTGACAAATGTAATAAAAAGTTATAGGGTCGGGCCCTAAAAATAGGGTAGGTCGGGTTACCGTAACCACACCTATTTTTTTTATGCCAAAACAATAAGTGATAATTATAAACTAAGACAAGAAATAAAAGAACAACGGAGAGACTAAATTGTTTGGATGAAAAAACGATTCTTTGGGGGACTCGTTTGAGGCGGAGAAGGAAGTATACATTGTATGCCTTTAATATTGATTACTACAATACAAGAATATTTGGGAACAAATGCAGAACGAGTGAGCTTGCATGAATGTGAAAGGACATGTAATACGTAGATTTTTTTTTTCACGAGACCGCCGCGATGTGTGCGAATAAATGCATCTGGATATGTGCGTGTGTATGTATATGTGTGCGCATGTGAATGCATAGGTGTGCATGTATGCATGCGCTTTTGCTTAAAATACAAACACCGGATATATTTCTGGGCCTGCGTGAAGTTATGCCATAAAAAAAGGATGTTTTTGTAAACCACCTGAATTCATCAAGATGCGGGGCTTCTGCATTGTTGTTTTTTCTGTAACTTATGTTGACTTGGTTCTGTTCCTATGATTCCATGGTTGTGAATTTTGTTGTTATGATCTGTTGTTACAAATGCTGCTTGGATTGTGTTCGATGAAACGTGTAAATGTTTTTAATTTTATATTTTATAGTTTCTTTGCTGATTTGTACACGAAACAAGAACTAAGAAATGACCACTGCAGGGTAGTACTTTGAGGGATATGATACGGAAGAAACATGTACAAAATCGGAGGTAAGGGTTTGGGGGAAAGGTTCTGTTTCTTAATAAGTGATGATAAAATTGGCATCAGTGGCCCTCTTACAAAATCCACGGCAGTACTGCCAACACGTACAGATACATTTTTTGTTTAATTGTAGATCTGTATCGTGCCTGGTGTTCTTTCTTTCTCTGGGTACATTTTGAATTGTTTGAAAAAACACAAGAACCAATGAGTAAAGAGTTAAAGATACCTTCCTTCCCGTGTAAACCCTCTACCTGGGTATGTAAACCATCATGGATCCTTCCAGACATGGAATACCAGCATCCATCCGTTTTCACACACTCCCAAAATCTATAGCCTGGCTGCTTTCTGTGCAAACGTAATGGGAACTGTTTTCTGAATTAATTTGATAAATGACACCAGTGTCAATCTGCACAAATTAATTCAGCAACAAAATTCCCACTCTGCTCTGAATGCAGCCAGGCAAGTGTTGACTGTTGCTATGTGTTCGACTCTGAAGGATAGTCTTATCCGATCGAGAAACCTGGACATATTTGTGGCTGTGTGCACGATTTCTTACATGGGAAGGAAGGAACCTTTAATGAATTAATGTAGTGCTATTCCTTAATTCATAGTAGTTGCTTGCTGATAATTACGTGTACTGATTTTGTGCTGGAAAAAAATTACCTGAAGTAGTCACTATGTTGACTCGACTGTGTTTAATAAATTGCGCAGATGAGAAATATACCGCGAAATAAAATAATGATTGTCATTTTACAAAATATGTGTGTGCTGTATCTCAGGCTGTGTGTGCGTACGTACATGGATAAGGAGCGTGTGTGTGTGTCGGTCGGTCGATCTTTCTGTCGGTCTTTCTGTGTGTGTGTGTGTGTGTGTGTGTGTGTCACAGTGTGTGTGTGTGTGTGTGTGTGTGTGTGTGTGTGTGTGTGTGTGTGTGTGCCAGTGTGTGTGTGTGTGTGTGTGTGTCTGTGTGCGTGTGTGAGTGTGTCATAGACAAACAAAGCAAGCGCATAATAACTTTCGAGTCCTTGGAAAACATCCATCATCACAGCCGAAGTCAAAACAACGAAGATTTGAAAATGTCATGCTTGCATTACAACGAGAGAGAAGAAAAGAACTAGTGCAGTCACTTTCTATAACAGCACACATTTTCCAGTGTAGAGAACGAACGTTGACGTGTAACAACACTTTTGACAACCGGACTGTACATCAAAACATAAAAGAAAACACAACATCAGCCAGTGTTGGTCAATTCATCATCAAATTTTCGTCAGACAGTCGCTGACTTGTTCAGGATGGTAAGTAAAAGTTTAGAATGATGGCACGTGGTGTACATTCTATTGTTATGATTGATATTACGTCATTTATCATTATAATAATAATAATAATAATAATAAATGAGCATTTATATAGCGCAACATCATAACTTTACAATTATGCTCTTTGCGCTTGACACATTTAAAATTCAAACACAGTTATACAAGCATTTACATCTACATTCATAGTCAGCAACGCTTGATTAAAAGCATACACCATCAAACATACATTACAACAGATTCTTCCACTAATTAAGTAATAAAAACATGAATAAAATAGGTAGTAAAAACAAGGAAATCCCAGCTGAATACCCTTAATCAAACAGAACATGTTATTAATACTGAAAAACAGCCCTAAATGTGAATACACATTATCACATTATCACTAAAACAACAAATACACTACATGTAGCCTACTGATGGACTGAGAAAACAAAATTAGGGGTTGTATTTCTTGAAGAGGTGCATTTTAAGTGCTCGTTTGAATGCTTGGGGTGACTGAGAGTGGCGGATGTGAAAGGGGAGAGAATTCCAGTGTGTGGGTGCGCAGAAAGTAAAAGTGCGTTGTCCGTATGTTTTGGTTTTGGTGTGTGGAATGGTGAGGATGCGACAGTCAGAAGAGGCACGGAGTTGTCTTGTTGGAGAATAGACGGTGAGGAGTTCAGAGAAGTAAGCAGGAGACGAGCCAGAAAAGAAGTTAAAGCAGAGGGTGGACAGTTTGTAGTCAATGCGGGCTTGAATAGGTAACCAGTGCAGTGTGTGAAGAAGTGGTGTTGCGTGATCTCGTTTTCGTGCTTTCAGAATGAGGCGTGCTGCCGAGTTTTGGACTTTTTTGTAGTTTATGCAGGAGATACAGAGGACAGCCAGAGAGAAGAGAGTTGCAGTAGTCGAGTTTAGAAAGAACAAAGGCACAGACAAGAGTGTTAGTTGTTTGAGAGGAGAGTGTGTGGCGAATGGTGCTGATCTTACGAAGCTCAAAATAAGCTGCTCTACAGACTAAAGATATATGTTTGTTAAGGGTCATGTCAGATGAAAGGGTGAATCCAAGGTTTCTAGCTGATGGGGAGAAAAGAATGTCGGTGTCGCCTACTTGAACAGAAACGGGTTGGGGAGAGAGAAATGTAGTGTTCTTCTTTTTGCACAGTAAGACTTCAGTCTTATCATCATTCAGCTTAAGTTTGTTATCGATCATCCAAGATTTAACATCAGTGATGCATGTCTGAATGGTCTGGATGGCGGAATGTGTCTCTGCAGGGGGACTGGGTTTATACAGTTGGGTGTCATCAGCAAAAGACTGATTTAAGACAGAATGGTTTTGAATCAGTGTGGAGAGGGGCTTAGTGTACATGATGAAAAGGATGGGACCGAGTACTGAACCTTGAGGAACGCCGAAAGAAAGTGGGGCTGGAGCAGACATCTGGCCATCGACAAGCACAGCCTGAGTCCTGCCAATGAGATAGGACTCGAGCCATGCCAGCGTACGTATACGACATTTTAAATATATACAGTCTGTACATCGGACAACAAACTGGAAAGAGCCGAGGTTCAACCTGTGAAGAGCAGAGAAAAAGTGCAAACATAATGAAAGCTGTTCGGAAATAACTGTCGCGGTTTCTGTGCCTTGTGGAAGAGCTGTACGCCTTGTAGGTGAGGTGAGATGTAGACATGCCGATAGCAGCACAGTGAACAATAGGCTCCTGTGTGTGTGTGTGTGTGTGTGTGTGTGTGTGTGTGTGTGTGTGTGTGTGTGTGTGTGTGTACCCATGTTTCCACAGGTTTGGTTGCCTAAATCACCATAAGGCAACCATCCACACGTGGATGGCAACCTAAACTCTGGATGGCAACCTAATTGTGTGGATGGTCGCTTCATTTAACACCGTTAAATTGACTTTTTTGACGGAAAGAATGTCATAACAATGTTCAAAATGACATTCTTTCCGTCCTCTATAGGCGACGAAATAGGTCAAATTTTGTGCATTTTTTAGTGCAAAATTCTTCGATGCCGGAGCGAGTACTGCACCCAGTGCTGTTGTAGTGCAAGTGCACTAGAAAGGCACTACACCCAGTGCCGCCTCTTAGGTAACCATCCACACTTTAGGTATGTGTGTTTTCTAACAATAATATCACTGATGAATATCATATCATACCATATTAAATAATATCATATCATATCATCTCATATCATATCATATCATACCATACCATATTAAATAATATCATATCATATCATATCATATCATATCATACCACTGCATTTTAACAGTGTCCACTCGATATGATGACTTTTTCTTGTTAAACCTGAGCCTGTTGGTGACTGTGACGCTATCAGCGTGTCTACATCTCACCTCAACTTCAAGGAGTACAACTCTTCCTCAACGCATTCAAACCCTCACGCTGACAGTCAAGTTATTTTCCTGAAAACATCGGTTGACATTGAAACTGAAAGCATTTGCAGCAGCCGTAGGTCAAAGGCACTGGCCCTTCGCATGACTGAAAATAGTTCCGCTCTTCATCTCAGATCTGCCCAGGCTCAGTTTTTACGCGGGGAAAGACCATCCCCCCTTTTGCACACATACCGAAAATCAACATCCTGACTACTTACGAGGCAGATTAGGATTTTTTTTAATGAACTAATTTCTTAAAAGCCCCAAGCAGCTTTAGGACAAATCAATCCATAAAACTTTCCCTCTGCACAGACGGTGGGCCGAAATGTTTGCACGGGAAAGATAGTGCCTTGAACACCACTCTGATGTTTTTCTTTTCAACAGCGATGGTGAAATTGAGCTTTCAGAGGGCAGTAGGGGAATACTCTAATAATAATAAATATATTTCACATTCGATGAAGATAAATTTAAAGTCAATTTGTCCGACACCTGTTAAAAATATATTGTTGGTAGAAATCTATATTTTTCAAACACCCTTACTTTGACTGTGGTACACGTAAATCAGTAAAAAAAAAAAAAAAAAAAACACCGACGAACCCTTGATACGTATACCAATTATACGTTCAAGACTGTTAAAATATTAATTCCACGAAAGGAATAACAAAAGAAAAAAATTAGGGAGAAATATTTAACACACAAAATGAGAGAGCAGCCTTCTCTGTGCAAATTAAAGTTCAGTTTACACGTCTGAAAAAAATATCTTGTTTCTAAAAGCTTTACACTTCAGTCTCACAAAGATTACTATTTACAGAGCAACAATGAAGGTTCCCGGATCCGTCTCAGCCTCTGATCTACATTCCTGGCAAGTTCACCCCCAAGGGAGAGAAGCGCACCCGTGTGAAACAACATGACAGCGAGTTTCCTCCCTTGAAGTGTGGTCGCGTCGCACTTTGTGAGGATCCGCTACGAGTGTCCGTTCTTTGGTCTTCAAGAGTGAAGATTGCCCACACCCACCCCAGCATTACCCCCACATACGCTCACAAACAGCAGCGGAAACAACATGAACAACAACAACCATCACAACAAAAACAACAACAGAATAATAGCAATGCCTTTACAAAATTCAATAATTAAAGAAATCCCCGGTGACTCGATTCAAGTTGTAAGCTTAGTCAGTGGGCATGGTGTCTTGTGGCGGTTACTATACTTATGAACCTTGAACTAAAAACAAGGAAGTCGCCATCCTGACTTTGGGATACTCATTTTAGAAAAGAACAAGTCGCGTAAGGCGAAAATACAACATTTAGTCAAGTAGCTGTCGAACTCACAGAATGAAACTGAACGCAATGCAACGCAGCAATACCGTAAACTCGTAGCATCGTCAGTCCACCGCGCACGGCAAAGGCAGTGAAATTGACAAGAAGAGCGGGGTAGTACTTGCGCTGAGAAGGATAGCACGCTTTTCTGTACCTCTCTTCGTTTTAACTTTCTGAGCGTGTTTTTAATCCAAACATATCATATCTATATGTTTTTGGAATCAGGAACCGACAAGGAATAAGATGAAGGTGTTTTTAAATTGATTTGGACAATTTAATTTTGATAATAATTTGTATATTTTTAATTTTCAGAGCTTGTTTTTAATCCAAATATAACATATTTATATATTTTTGGAATCAGAAAATGATAAAGAATAAGATGTACGTAAATTTGGATCGTTTTATAAAAATAATATTTTTTTTACAATTTTCAGATTTTTAATGACCAAACTCACTCATTAGTTTTTAAGCCACCAAGCTGAAATGCAATACCAAACCCCGGCCTTCGTCGAAGATTACTTGACCAAAATTTCAACCAATTTGGTTGAAAAATAAGAGCGTGACAGTGCCGCCTCAACTTTCACGAAAAGCCGGATATGACGTCATCAAAGACATTTATTGAAAAAATGAAAAAAACGTATGGGGATTTCATACCCAGGAACTCTCATGTCAAATTTCATAAAGATCGGTCCAGTAGTTTAGTCTGAATCGCTCTACACACACACACAGACAGACAGACAGACAGACAGACAGACACACACACACACACATACACCACGACCCTCGTCTCGATTCCCCCCTCTACGTTAAAATATTTAGTCAAAACTTGACTAAATATAACAAGTCGCGTAAGGCGAAAATACAATATTTAGTCAAGTAGCTGTCGAACTCACAGAATGAAACTGAACGCAATGCCATTTTTCAGCAAGACCGTATACTCGTAGCATCGTCAGTCCACCGCTCATGGCAAAGGCAGTGAAATTGACAAGAAGAGCGGGGTAGTAGTTGCGCTAAGAAGGATAGCACGCTTTTCTGTACCTATCTTTGTTTTAACTTTCTGAGCGTGTTTTTAATCCAAACATATCATATCTATATGTTTTTGGAATCAGGAACCGACAAGGAATAAGATGAAAGTGTTTTAAATTGATTTCGACAATTTAATTTTGATAATAATTTTTATATATTTAATTTTCAGAGCTTGTTTTTAATCCAAATATAACATATTTATATGTTTTTGGAATCAGCAAATGATGGAGAATAAGATGAACGTAAATTTGGATCGTTTTATAAATTTTTATTTTTTTTTACAATTTTCAGATTTTTAATGACCAAAGTCATTAATTAATTTTTAAGCCACCACGCTGAAATGCAATACCGAAGTCCGGGCTTCGTCGAAGATTACTTGACCAAAATTTCAACCAATTTGGTTGAAAAATGAGGGCGTGACAGTGCCGCCTCAACTTTCACGAAAAGCCGGATATGACGTCATCAAAGACATTTATCAAAAAAATGAAAAAAACGTTCGGGGATTTCATACCCAGGAACTCTCATGTCAAATTTCATAAAGATCGGTCCAGTAGTTTAGTCTGAATCGCTCTACACTCACACACAGACACACACACACACACACACGCACGCACGCACGCACGCACATACACCACGACCCTCGTCTCGATTCCCCCCTCTACGTTAAAACATTTAGTCAAAACTTGACTGAATGTAAAAATGGAGATAATGTACAGGTACGGAGATAAAGCTGTTAATCAGATTTGTCTGAGAGGAACTCACATACGAAAGTCTTCAGAATTAAACCAGTTAAATAGAAAAATAAACAAACCTGAAAACAAAATGAAAAGTACAGCTGATGGGGTCTATGTCGACAAAAAGAGTCGGATTACCTGTAGGTGGACTTCCTGCAGGGGGACTCGATTCCCTCTATACAATTATTGTAACTGACTTATCACTCTACAGGGAATCCCACAGGTGGGAGTTCCAGCCAGCGTTTCGCTGATCTCGCTGAAAGTCACGTGATGCTAGGCGACATCGGTAGAATTTGATGTTTTTCGATTTTTTTTGGTGTTTCTTAAAAATTCAAGTATGTTTTGCAATTCTTATTTAAAAAAAAAGGTGTAAATCGATAACTAAATGAAAAGAAAACGCGGCTAAAATAAATCACTCACAATAACGACATACTGCACGCGAATTTAATAATTCCAACAGATTTTCTTGTGGAACCGCAATGCGGAAGGGGAAGTAACGCTAAGGTAACTCAAATCGGTTTACGGCAGTCACGCGCTTGGCACGAGATCGAGCGGTCTCTGATGTCCCTACAGGTACTCCCACTTGTGGGATTCCCTGTATAATCCCCCTACAGGAAGTCCACTTACAGGGAATCCCACTCTTTTGGTCGACATAGACCCCCTCAGCAAAACTGAGTACAAGGCCTACAAGGAGTGACGTGTCCTCAGTTGTAGAAAAAAAACACGGTATTGTCAAAATCATGTAGCCTACAAACGTCTACATAATAAGGAACAGAAACCTAACTCTGCTCAAATCAGTTTAAACAACGTGACGTCAAAAATATGTTGAAATGTGATCCTTAGCGCATACATGTACAATATAAGGTTTTCCTCATCCTGAGGTAGGAGCCTGAGCTACCGCGGCGGTAGCCTCCCTTTTGGCGGAAGAATACTTGCTGTACAGCCACGTGACCAGACGAGCAAGGTCAAGGACGACGGGCAGACCCAGCGCGAGGGAAAAGACGATGACAAGGGTGACCCCGATGAAGGCACTAGACGCCCGAGCGTCGGGGGCACTGGTCCGTTTTCGGACGGTAGCACTGAGGTTGCCTTTGGGCAGCGTCAGGTTGGCTTTGATCTCTTCCACGATGGCCGCAACCGCCGCCTGCATGGGGCAAGATGGCGTAAATTAGTCAAAACGCACGTCATCACCAACGTGTATATATGTCAACTTTATTTTTCTGAGTCTGTTATTATTACGTGTTTGAAAATATAGGGCTGAAAATCATGTACTGTACCATCCTGACCTCAGGTCAAAATGAGTTCAGCTCATTCTCTCCCTGACAGGATGCCTTGAGTTTCCTTGTCTGGCAAGGAAACCGATTTAAAAATTTTTTTTTTTTTTTACATATTTAGAGCTTTTTGTAATGTGTTATGGATGTAGGCCTAAGCAGATTCGTCGATAATGATTTTTCATGGTGTTGTGTGATTTTTAAATTACAGAGGAATTTTTATTTTAGACAGTTTCAAGCGAGCTATTTTTCGCGGATGTATTTACTGTGTGCAAACAACACAAAATATGGCATAAGTGTCACGTGATAATCAACCGTTTGGTTTCGCGCTCGCTGGAGCGGACGATTTTTTTTGACAGTGATGCAACCATATATTACGGTCTCCTTCCGGCAGCAGTCCCAACATTTCGACTTGTTTTGACCTTAGAACGATGTCTTTGTCATAACTGTGAAGAACAGAACGGAGATCACTGTTGAAGTCGGCCAATTCGTCTCGCGAACACTGCTCGTGAACAACATATGGGAGGGGAGATCACTCTGTATTCTGGTTTTGATAGATTCGCGAAGGACTGTCGCGTCCGGTCAGAGAGACAACTGGCGAAAGCCGTGGGAGCGAGGATTATCAGAATGGTACTGAACAGCAAAGCTACCCAAAACCCCAGCGATACGGCGTGTATGACCTTGAGAACTTCAGTCAAGCGGCTTGAATTTTGCAGTGATAACATCCGGTTTGCTCTCTCAAGACTGATCATAATATTATGTTATCTTCAAGAGAGATCATAAGGGAAAAAAATTAACGCCCCGGCGGAGATTCGAACTCTGGACGTCGAGATTTCGGGACTGATGTCCTAACCACTATAGGCTACTGCGCCAATTAAGAAATTGAAGGAAAAAAATTGATATGAATTCATTTTATATTATTCTTGAAACTACCGACATTTCGAGGTCTTGAGTTCGAATCCCTGCCAAGGCGTTTATTTTCTCTGCTCGATCCTTCTTGACAAGTATATGCTAAGCTCTGAGAGAGCAAACCGAATGTTACTACTGCAACAATCAAGCGTTGACTGAAGCTCTCAAGGTCATGACACGCCGTATAGATGGGGTTTTGGGTAGCGTTTGCTGTACAGAATTTTGTACATGATTTTCAGCCCTATCTTTTCAACCTCGTAGCCCCGGATAGTCATAAATAGACCACAAGTTTGACTTACCTCTTGCTCCTTGCGCTCAGCAGGGGTCAGCTTGACCGGCACTGGCTTACAGCGACAGGTGCAGTTTCCACGACGCTGCGATGGGCACTTCGTAGTGCTGTCAGGTGCCTCGCCCTCTTCTGTCTGGAGAAATAAATGGCAGGGTCGCCCTGTACTTCAATGTATTTCAAGCTAAGACAAGATAAGACAAGAAAATTGGTTGATCAAAATCAACATGGCCGAAGCAATGTTTTCACAAAAGAAGCGGTATTGTACGGGCACATGTTGAATTTGGGTTACATGTGTTGCAGAGTATTTGAAAATCCGTAGGCATAAAAACATGCAAAGAAGAGTGATAGGTCCCTGTTGTGAATATAGTCAAGTGGATAAAATTGATTACTTATGTTTCACACTTGTATTGGCTGTCAGTACAGCAGTCCCTCTCATGAACGGACACCCTTGGCCGGGCCAGTGCAAACCTGTCCGTACATTGCAGGTGGCCGGTCACAGGAGAGCCCCCCCCCCCCCCCCCATAACACACACTCAGGCACACTGACGGACTGAGTGAGTCTTTGCTACTGGTGAACGAGCTCTACTTGTCCTAAAACAATAAGGTCAAACTACTACAACTTATAACTGAAAGGAAAAAAACTGTCCTGTAAAAATGACGTTAAATCAACGGTGTCAGAAAAAGAGAGATAAAAGAAATCCTCCAATTCCTGAGGATACAGGCACCCCATGAAAGCAGCCACGAACATATTCAGAGGCACACATGCTTGTGCAGATACTTTGCAAAAATATTAATTGAAAACCTGCTTATGTGGTAATTTCTTTTTTGTGTGTGTGGCTTTATTGAATACTTTAGGCAGTGACTTTTCCCTGTCCAGTTTTCTCTTTCGTCTCTCTTACCCCTCGCTTACCCATCCCCCACCCCCACAAATTTGTAATCTGCAAGGCAGAGTACACATTTTCTAAAAGGAAGACTACTCCTCTTCCGTTATATCCAGAGATCTTCCAGCTGTCTCCACCATAAGCCAAGTGGTCGAGTCTTATACCCCCTTTCCACACAACCGTTCTAGGTCCCGTTCCCGTACCGACCAAGGAACGGTGCGGGCACGGGAGGGATCGGGTCAGAACCTCAATGAACGTAACTGATCGTTAACGGAACTGCTTTGAACGGTAGGGTCGGTAGGGACGGCTGAGTTTGGGCTGCATGTTCAAATTTTTAGTCGTTCCTCACCCGATCAGAATGAACGGTAATGGAACCTCAACCCATCGGTAACGGAACGCTTGGATCGTTAAAGAAACTTAAAACAACAGTAACGCAACGGTAGCGCTCCATATCAAAAATGGTTTCTTCTTACGCGTATAACTGAGGATGGTTGACGTGACAAATCGCCAAAAACAAAACAAACAAAAATGAGGTCGGTAGAACTCCGTGCATAGCACGCCAAGCGGGGAAAGCGAAGGTCGAACTGACCTAATTCACACAACGACTGCCGTGAGTATTGTATCTCACAAAATAGAAGTTTCCAAGTTAATTCGATCTTGACAGATGTCCGCATAGCTCAGTGGATAGGACTGCGGCGCGGTCTCTGAAGTCGCTGGTTCGAGCCCCGTCAATGCCATAACTTTTTAGTGTATTTTTATGAATCATGCGCGCTTTTCCTGTTCAGTTTATAAAACACAGTATACTATTCATTTTTTTTATTTATTTATTTATTTTGGTGGTGCTCATTAATATAAATAAATCGCAAGTCAAGACTCAAATACTATAACATTTCAATGTCCTTATAAAAACAATTAAAAAAAATGCCTTGTAGTGCCGGGCGGTTTAAAAAAAATGTAATTCACATTAGTTCTGAATTGCACTAAAATCATCAAGACTTTTTTGAAAAATCACTCACTGAAACAGACGAAGCACGCTTGCGTGCTTAAATACACACACACACGCACACACACACACACACACATACACAAACACACACACACAGAGGCACCACTGTTTAAACCGTTTTTACATTTAGTCAAGTTTTGACTAAATGTTTTAACGTAGAGGGGGAATCGAGACGAGGGTCGTGGTGTATGTGCGTGTGTGTGTGTGTGTGTGTGTCTGTGTGTGTGTGTGTGTGTAGAGCGATTCAGACTAAACTACTAGACCGATCTTTATGAAATTTGACATGAGAGTTCCTGGGTATGAAATCCCCGAACGTTTTTTTCATTTTTTTGATAAATGTCTTTGATGACGTCATATCCGGCTTTTTGTGAAAGTTGAGGCGGCACTGTCACGCCCTCATTTTTCAACCAAATTGGTTGAAATTTTGGTCGGGTAATGTTCGACGAAGCCCGGACTTCGGTATTGCATTTCAGCTTGGTGGCTTAAAAATTAATTAATGACTTTGGTCATTAAAAATCTTAAAATTGTAAAAAAAATATGTTTTTTATAAAACGATCCAAATTTACGTTTATCTTATTCTCCATCATTTGCTGATTCCAAAAACATATAAATATGTTATATTTGGATTAAAAACAAGCTCTGAAAATTAAATATATAAAAATTATTATCAAAATAAAATTTTCCAAATCAATTTAAAAACACTTTCATCTTATTCCTTGTCGGTTCCTGATTCCAAAAACATATAGATATGATATGTTTGGATTAAAAACACGCTCAGAAAGTTAAAACGAAGAGAGGTACAGAAAAGCGTGCTATCCTTCCCAGCGCAACTACTACCCCGCTCTTCTTGTCAATTTCACTGCCTATGCCGTGAGCGGTGGACTGACGATGCTACGAGTATACGGTCTTGCTGCGTTGCATTGCGTTCAGTTTCATTCTGTGAGTTCGACAGCTACTTGACTAAATGTTGTATTTTCGCCTTACGCGACTTGTTAAATAATATGCAACACATGTAACCCAAACAAAATTAATTTCCGTACCCCTTCTTTTATTAACACACAGCTTCGGCCCTTGATCATAATTATGAAAACAAGTGTCTACCAAACGATAAATTATTCCCCGTGCATATCAAACCGTTTTCCTCGTGCATATCAAACCGTGTGATGGACTGACCTTAATCATTCACTGAAGCAAACCAACACTGACGAGACCCTTCGAAGTTGCAAAACAGCTTGGGGACATGCAAAGCAAAGGCACAAGACACCGGTTTGAAGAAATACAAAGTCTCTGTAGCGCAACGGTTAGCATACAGCGTTTTCATTCGGCAGATCGTAGGTTCGATTCCTGTCAGCGCTGTCATTTTTTATTTTTTATATTTTATTTTTTCTTTACTCTGCTTTGTTTTGTTTTATTTTACTTTATTCATTTTTATCCCAATGCATTATTGGTGATCAATTGCAATACTGACCAACTATCGCCAGGTACTGATTTGGTATGGATCACTGCGGAATTGGTTGCGGCCAAGCACTGAAGCAACATGAATCACTGGACTCCACTTCTAAGACCTCCAAACATCTGAGAAAATCAGGTCTTAACAAGTCGCGTAAGGCGAAAATACAATATTTAGTCAAGTAGCTGTCGAACTCACAGAATGAAACTGAACGCAACGCAACGCAGCAAGACCGTATACTCGTAGCATCGTCACTCCACCGCCCGTGGCAAAGGCAGTGCCCGTGGAATTGACAAGAAGAGCGGGGTATTCGTTGCGCTAAGAAGGATAGCACGCTTTTCTGTACCTCTCTTCGTTTTAACTTTCTGAGCGTGTTTTTAATCCAAACATATCATATCTATATATTTTTGGAATCAGGAACCGACAAGGAATAAGATGAAAGTGTTTTTGAAATGATTTCGAAAAAAAAAAATTGATAATAATTTTTATATATTTAATTTTCAGAGCTTGTTTTTAATCCAAATATAACATATTGATATGTTTTTGGAATCAGCAAATGATGGAGAATAAGATAAACGTAAATTTGGATCGTTTTATAAATTTTTATTTTTTTTTACAATTTTCAGATTTTTAATGACCAAAGTCATTAACTAATTTTTAAGCCACCAAGCTGAAATGCAATACCGAACCCCGGGCTTCGTCGAAGATTACTTGACCAAAATTTCAACCAATTTGGTTGAAAAATGAGGGCGTGACAGTGCCGCCTCAACTTTCACGAAAAGCCGGATATGACGTCATCAAAGACATTTATCAAAAAAATGAAAAAAACGTATGGGGATATCAATCCCAGGAACTCTCATGTCAAATTTCATAATGATCGGTCCAGTAGTTTGGTCTGAATCGCTCTACACGCACGCACGCACACACACACACACACACATACACCACGACCCTCGTTTCGATTCCCCCTCCATGTTAAAATATTTAGTCAAAACTTGACTAAATATAAAAAGGAGGGAGTCTTAAAAGGAGATTATGTTTACAGAAGGTATGAATAGAAAGTCTACAAAACTTGCAAGCCTTTAAAGGGGAGAGGCCTTACATTGTGGGTGAGGTGGGGTGTCTTAAAAGGGACGTTTAATTGTACACAAAAACATGGAAACAAACACAAAATAATGTGTTTTAAATGTTCCAAAACATAAGTCTGCAGGGTTAGCATCGAATTACTTCGACAAAATCTCGTGACACTGTACTTACGAACCGCATATCTCGTTACGTGATTGAGTCGCTCATCAGTCATCGTGCTGTTGCCGAAATACAAGTCTTTCTGAGTCTAAGCCTGATCTAGATGGATATATTTCATCAGATGTTATTAAAATACAAAAAAAGTTGACATAATGCCAAGGCATGTTTTATAACTGAAAACATTAACAGCTAGGGAGTTGAGAATAATCCAATCAAAAGAGGGCTGTGGGCAGAACCCGGAGTTTACGAAACCAAAACTATGCACAGACACACCTTTTGAAAATGTCTCTCATAAAACCTCTTTGACATTGTGTTTAATACTGTACCTTAACTCAACAGTAAAAGCAATGAGAATTTACGGCTTGTAAGTGAATTAACTATGCCAGTGAATAATCGCACGCGAAGCCAGTTTAAATTGTTGCACAAGAAAATTGGTTGGTTAAAATCAACAAGGGCCCAAGCTATGTTTTAATAAAAGAAGGGGTACATGTTTGGGATACATGTATTGCAAAATATTTGTTTGTTTGTTTGTTCGTTCATGGGCTTAAACTCCCACGGCTTTTACGTGTATGGCCGTTTTTACCCCGCCATTTGGCAGCGGCATACGCCGTTTTCGGGGGAAGCATGCTGGGTATTTTCGTGTTTCTACAACCCACCGAACTCTGACATGGATTACAGGATCTTTTCCGTGCGCAGTTGGTCTTGTGCTTGCGTGTACACACGAAGGGGGATAAGGCACTAGCAGGTCTGCACATTAGTGGGAGATCGGAAAAATCTACTTCCTTAACCGACACGGTTGCCGCGGCCGGGATTTGACATCGACCTTCCGATTAGGAGGCCGGTATCTTATCCACTAGGCCACTGCGCCCGTCTGCAAAGTATTTGAAACGCCGGTATTTTCGTATTTACAGTGGTGCCTGTGTTAAAGGGGGAATACCATCTGGACCAGCCATGAGTGTTGAACCATTGCACGCAGGGTGTCTTTCGGCACATTTAACATTGTGCTTCAGCACCAGTTGTCCCAGGTTCGAGACGCACAATGAACTTCATTTTTACATTAATTTTAGTCAAGTTATGACAAAATGTTTTAACATCGAGACGGGGAATCGAGACTGCGAAGGTCGTGGTGACATGTGTGTGTATGTATAAAGTCATTCCGAGAAAACTACTGGACCGATCTTCACGAAACTTTCCAAATCTCATCACCTCAAAACGATTTGCGTGAAGCGATATTACTACATTTAGTCAACCCTTCGAACTGACATAATGAAATTGACCACACATATACTCAACAGCTGTGTCACAGGCATTCATGCCTTGCGGTCTTGCCGACACGTTCACACAACAGAGATCGTTCAGAAAGTGACAAGCCAGTATAGCGGATTAGTGTACAGCACTTTCACAGTTAAAGGCACAGTAAGCCTCCCGTAAACCATCACATATACGGTCAGACTTTTACACACAGTACAAACACCCTTTCATTTAAACACTCACCGATTGAGAACATCCCAGGTGCCCTCCGTAAAGAGCGAACAGTTTTCAAAGAATTTATTGTTGCGTGGTTTATCTTACCCCTGAGCCATCGTGAACCCGTGTGATCCAGTTTCCCTTTTTCACAATGTAGTCGTCAGTTAGTCATTTGAATGCGACTCGATGTCAGCTTATCTACAATAGCACGTTTTTATGCACGAAACAAACGGCTGTGGTTCACAAGAACTCTAGCGATGGCTTTTGACTGTTGAGAGGAACGGCGATATGCATAAACCGTCGTCTGCTACGACCCTTGCGTGACCCTGCTTCCGGGCTTTTCTTTTTTCAAACTTTCACAACTTCGAATTGTACTGATCTTGTCTTGATGAAAAAAATAATTCTTTTATGATTAAAGAATGTTTGTGTAACAAGCTGTCAATTTATTATTTAGATTTTAAAAGTTAGGTCTAGCGCAAAAACGCACCACGGTCCAAAACCATTCTGATAATCATCGATCCACGGCTATCGCCAGTTTACATCGATAGAATGAGACCCGAAGGGAAGTAACTCATTTATGACCTGAGTTCAGGATGGGTCCAACAAGTGGTCGAGACAATCTGCAAAATTAATTCTTTAAAAATTGCTCGCTCTTTACGTAGGGCACCTAGGATGTTCCCGTTTGGTGAGCGTTCAAATGGAAGGGTGTTTGTACTGTGTGTAAAAGCCTGACAGTATCTGTGATGGTTTACGGGAGACTTACTGTCCGGGAATATTCATAACAGTCGTCCAGCACCAAAACGAGGCGCCATTGTTGTTGAAGACCAAGTCCACGAAAATAAATTCTTTGAAAATTTCTCACGCTCGACAGAAAGCAGCCAGGATGTTCCCGTTCGGTGAGCGTTCAAATGGAAGTATGCTTGTAGTACTGTATGTAGACGCTCGGGGAGCTCTGTGATGGTTTACGGGAGGCTTACTGTGCCTTTAAACGCGCGTTTTGATATTCTTTATAATTTTCAGACCTTGCTTTCAATCCAAACATAACATATCTATATATATGTTGGTGGAATCATGATACCAAAACGAATCAGATGGAATTGTTTTTAAAATACTGAACCGATCTTCATGAAACTTTACATGAGAGTTCCTTGGTATGAAGATCGGTCCAGTAGTTTACTCTAGTATCGCTCTACACACACACATACACACACATACGCACACTGACACACACACACACACACACACACACACACACACACACTGACACCCACACACCACGACCCTTGTCTCGATTCCCCAACTATGTTAAGACATGTACTCTAAAATTGACAAAATGGGGGATGGGCGTTTACTACAGGTATTGTCCCGTGTGCGCGGAATTTGACCAAAAATAGGGGTTGGGCGTTTACTTGATACTGGGCGTATACAAGGTATTTGACGGTTTATTTTTTTTTATGAAATACGTAGTTTATATATATATATATATATGTACGACGTAAGTGCTATTAATTTTTCACAAGGTATCTGCTAATCTTTGAGGCAATATTACTTTTAACAACAACAACAACAACAACAACAACAACAACCAGCCAGAGCACACAAGTGTTTTTCAGTCTTGAGAGAGCACGGCGAACCACAACCAGTCGCGCTGCACCGAGCAAGTGACTAAGACAGCGAAAGCTTTGACCCAGTTTGAACACTGGCTGAGATTAAAACAAGTGCGTTAGGCGAAATTACTACATTTAGTCAAGCTGTGGAACTCACAGAATGAAATTGAACGTAGTCCGCCGCTAGTGCAAAAGACAGTGAAAGTGACGAGCCTGTTTGGCGCGGTAGCGGTTGCGCTGTGCTTCATAGCACGCTTTACTGTACCTCTCTTCGTTTTAACTTTCTGAGCGTGTTTTTAATCCAAACATATCATATCTATATGTTTTTGGAATCAGGAACCGACAAGGAATAAGATGAAAGTGTTTTTAAATTGATTTCGAAAATTTAATTTTGATCATAATTTTTCATTTTTTTCATTTTCAGAGCTTGCTTTTTATTCAAATATGACATATTTCTATGTTTATGGAATCAGAAAATGATGAGGAATAAGATGAACGTAAATTTGGATCGTTTTATAAAAAAAAAATTATTTTACAAATTTCATATTTTTAATGACCAAAGTCATCAATTAATTTTTAAGCCACCAAGCTGAATGCAATACCGAAATCCGGCCTTCGTCGAAGATTGCTTGACCAAAATTTCAATCAATTTGATTGAAAAATAAGGTGTGACAGTGCCGCCTCAACTTTTACAACAAGCCGGATATGACGTCATCAAAGACATTTATCGAAAAAATGAAAACAATGTCCGGGGATATCATACCCAGGAACACTCATGTCAAATTTCATAAAGATCAGTCCAGTAGTTTACTCTGAATCGCTCTACACACACACACGCAAACACACACACACACACACACATACACACATACACCACGACCCTCGTCTCGATTCCCCCTCTATGTTAAAACATTTAGTCAAAACTTGACTAAATGTAAAAAGAAAGAAAAATCTGTACACAACACCGGCTGACACGTGGGGGGCGATCGAGGTCA
>NC_090251.1:23256189-23281189 GCF_037325665.1 Littorina saxatilis | reverse complement strand
TCGTGCAGTGTCACGTTCACCGTACGTACGCCTGCAGTCGCTTGACCGTCTTGCACAGTGGCGTTGTCGCATTGTCCTGCCTTCAGCTTGATGGTCAAAGTAGTATTGTCCTTGGCGGCCGTAAGATGAACAAACTTCATGTTCCCCGTTGTCCGCGTTGCTGGTGTCACGACGAAGTGACGTTCTCCTGACTGACCGGTAGGCATGACGTAAACCCCATCCATGTGTGATCCGTCATCTTTAAAAAACTGATAACCGTAAACACTGATTCGGTCGTCTGAGCTCACTTTGAGGGCAGCTGTCAGAGGATAGGCAGCGTCAATGTGACCAAGGTTGGTTGGTCCAATGTCGTTTTCATGGTTGTTGTTGGTACAAAGTCTATCAAAGGCCATACGTTTTTGTTTTTTTTCATCCCGCAAGTTTAATGTAAACGAATGAGTAAGCTTACAATCCAGAGTGCTTCCGTTCCAATGATAATATGACGCGTTTACGGTGACGCTGTGGTTTGACGAAGTGAAAACCAGCAGTTGGTGATTGTATTTTGCAAGTCTGTTGACAGAAATAGCAGGAAAGAAGAGCACGTATTCTTCTGGCATCCTCGTCTGGGCAGGCATGCACTGTGCACCTATCAAGAAACATACATGTACTACTTTTGACGGTTTTAAAAACTTTATTTATTGTTTTACTTTGTCTGAAAATGAGTTTTCTGTAGGTTAGCTTGTTTGATTGAAATGGTTTATGAGTAAACATTCACATATACTTCCCAGGCGTTGACATAAGGGCATATTGTCTTCTCAATACTTCCCAAATATCATTATCCCATTACATAAGGGCATATTTTCTTCTCAATACTTCCCAAATATCATTATCCCATTACATAAGGGCATATTTTCTTCTCAATACTTCCCAAATATCATTATCCCATTACATAAGGGCAGATTTTCTTCTCAATACTTCCCAAATATCATTATCCCATTACATAAGGGCAGATTTTCTTCTCAATACTTCCCCCGAAATCATTATCCTACATAGGCTTCTTCCTGTGCAGAGTGAAAAATTTCTTTCTGTGTTAACTTTGAATATTGACACAAGTTCAGCACAAAATGGCCACTCTGCACCGAAAGCTGCCAGGTTTCAGATTGTTGGTGGGCCAACGTGTCCATGTGGAAGGATGCTTTTATCTGATGTAAAAGTCTGGAGGGTTCTGTGGAGATTTGCGAGATGGTTTACACGAGAAGACAAACTGGTTTAACTGAGTTTCGTTGGCTTTCAGGCATAAAGGGGAAGGTTGCAAAATATGGACCACTGCATAATATGAACCACCTTCTGTTCTGACAAAAGAACGGTACTAGAGCGCTCAAAACAACTTCATTCGCTGTATTCAGCCTCTCTTCATAACTTGCACATATCAAAACAGTTGCAGAAACACAAACCTCAAAACCGTTAGGCTTTTTCACTTTTTCGCACGTTTGACAGCGTTCAGTATAAATTTGACGCTTAAAACGGACTAAAATCTGTCCACATCCAAAGCTGTCATTACACACAAATTACTATATATATGACAGCTAAGATTGTATTCCTTACATTTTAGCAGTGTTGACCCCGAATTCCTACTGCAAACAAAAAATACTAGCAAAATCTCAAAGTTTGTGTATGTCCCCTAATATGGACTACCTTCAACATATCGAACAAAACAAGAAATTCCTCCGAGGTAGGAAAAACACCCCCGTTGGTCAAAGGGAAATAACCATTCTCACTGCCACCAACTGAGAAGGTTATTTCCCTTTGACCATTAATATGTCCCTCTATAAGTCCTTGTAGAATCTTAATCCACCAATAACTCCCTAACCGTGTGTTTGACTGGTCCCAATTTTTGTAAGGACCGTCTCAGGAATGTATAGAACCTGTTCACCAAGTTTGGTGACGATCGGTCCGTTCATTCTTGAGATCTATATGCGAACACAAACACACAAACAAACAAACAAACAAACAAACAAACACATGGACCGAATCCTATACACACCCCTATACCGGGGGTGTAATAAAAGCTAAAGGCTATTTTCATTAATTCATTGAAAAGCTTGCTGAAGCCCATAACTAGCCCTCGAGCTTTCCCAAAAATGTAAAAAATAATCTTCTTTTCGTCGAAGTTGATAATTTAATTTATTATCACCAGGGGCGGATCCAGGGGGGGGGGGTGTTTCCGGGGTTTCCGGACCCCCCCCCCCCCCCCCTAGCCTAAAAAAATAAAATAAAATTGAAAACAAGAGAAAAAAGAAAAAGTAAAATAAAACATGAAACCAAAGAAAAACTGATGGCTCAAATTGCACCAGATTGCTCGATTTTCCTTGATTTTTATCAAAATTTGTCCGTGGGTGCATGCCCCCGGACCCCCCTAGGAGGCAGCCTTGGTCTTCTAAGTGACGGTTTTGGAAAGTAGTTGGGTAATTTGCTTGCTCAGGTTGCGACAGATCGGTCAAATGTCCATGTTTTGATCCAATTTTGCCTTCTTAAATTTACTTTTTGGAAGGTGTATTAGTGGAAGTTTCGTGGCTCAGATTGCACCTGATTGCTCCATTTTCCTTGTTTTTATGAACATTTTCCGGGGGGGGGGCGGGGGGGGGGGGGGGTAAACATGCCCCCTGACGCCCCTAGGAGGTTCGAATGCTTCGCGCCTTCAACTAAACGCTTTGCGCCGTCGAGTTGTCCCAAAAAGAAATTTGGAAACACCCCCCTTAAAAATGATGTGATCCGTCCCTGTTCACACTGTTTTTGATAAGCTTCTTTAGTTTCCTGTTGTGCTTCAAATAATGTTCTCATCAACCCGAAACAGATAAATTTATCAAATACAAAAATTGAATAAGTTAAGTCTGACTTGCACACTAAGTTGTATATCATGTTATTTTGAAATGTAAGAGGCATTTTACAGTGATTCATGAAGGCCTCTTCACTGGTCCATATCATCCAGGCGCCCAGGCTCCTATAATATGGACCATTTGTGAATTTGTCTGTATTTAATTTTCGCTGAATGTCTTTCATAACTAATTCACTCTAATTAGGCCTAACGGTTAACCTAAAGGAGAAGGACTTCTTCGCAAGAAAACAAGCTAGTTATCAACAAGAAACAACAAGTCGCGAAAGGCGAAAATACAACATTTAGTCAAGCTCAGTCGAACTCACAGAATGAAACTGAACGCACTGCATTTTTTCACAATGACCGTAGTCCGCCGCTTGTGCAAAACGGAGTGAAACTGACGAGCCTGTTCAGCGCGGTAGTGGTTTCGCTGTGCTGCATAGCACGCTTTTTACATTTAGTCAAGTTATGACTAAATGTTTTAACATAGAGGGGGGAATCGAGACGAGGGTCGTGGTGTATGTGTGTGTGTGTGTATGTGTGTATGTGTGTGTGTGTGCGTGCGTGTGTGTGTGTGTGTGTGTGTGTGTGTGTGTGTGTGTGTGTGTGTGCGTGCGTGTAGAGCGATTCAGACCAAACTACTGGACCGATCTTTATGAAATTTGACATGAGAGTTTCTGGGTATGATATCCCCATATTTTTTTTTCATTTTTTTGATAAATGTCTTTGATGACGTCATATCCGGCTTTTCGTGAAAGTTGAGGCGGCACTGTCACGCCCTCATTTTTTAACCAAATTGGTTGAAATTTTGGTCAAGTAATGTTCGACGAAGCCCGGACTTCGGTATTGCATTTCAGCTTGGTGGCTTAAAATTTAATTAATGACTTTGGTCATTAAAAATCTAAAAATTGTAAAAAACAATTTTTGTTTATAAAACTATCCAAATTTACATTCATCTTATTCTCCATCATTTTCTGATTCCAAAAACATATAAATATGTTATATTTGGATTAAAAACAAGCTCTGAAAATTAAATATATAAAAATTATTATCAAAATTAAATGTTCGAAATCAATTTAAAAACACTTTCATCTTATTCCTTGTCGGTTCCTGATTCCAAAAACATATAGATATGATATGTTTGGATTGAAAACACGCTCAGAAAGTTAAAACGAAGAGAGGTACAGAAAAGCGTGCTATCCTTCTCAGCGCAACTACTACCAAACATATCATATCTATATGTTTTTGGAATCAGGAACCGACAAAGAATAAGACGAAATTGTTTTTAAATCGATTTCGGAAATTTAATTTTGATCATAATTTTTATATTTTTAATTTTCAGAGCTTGTTTTTAATCCAAATATAACATATTTATATGTTTTTGGAATCAGAAAATGATGAAGAATAAGATGAAATTGTTTTTGGATCGTTTAATAAAAAAATAATTTTAATTACAAGTTTCCGATTTTTAATGACCAAACTCACCCATTAGTTTTTAAGCCACCAAGCTGAAATGCAATACCAAAGTCCGGCCTTTGTCGAAGATTGCTTTTCCAACATTTCAATCAATTTGATTAAAAAATGAGGGTGTGACAGTGCCGCCTCAACTTTTACAAAAAGCCGGATATGACGTCATCAAAGGTATTTATCGAAAAAATGAAAAAAATGTCCGGGGATATCATTCCCAGGAACTCTCATGTCAAATTTCATAAAGATCGGTCCAGTAGTTTAGTCTGAATCGCTCTACACACACACACGCACAGACAGACAGACAGACAGACACACACACACACACCCACACACACACACACACACACACACACACACACACTCACACACACACCACGACTCTCGTCTCGATTCCCCCTCTATGTTAAAACATTTAGTCAAAACTTGACTAAATGTAAAAAGTGGTTCATATTAGGCAGACCTTTCCCTACTATTCAAAACAGTAAAGGACCGGTGAAAAAAAAGTTTTTGTCATGGAAGCGTTTTGCTACAGTGCATTATTTCGTCAGTGTGTCCGTTCAAGGCCAGGACCCTGTTGTAGCACGCACATCACAATCATTTGCCGTGGCATTTTTTGCGCCAATTTCATTGTACTTTGAAAACTACCCCACTTTTCCCCCCAAAAGCGGAATGTTTTGTGGTGTTTAGCATGGCGCAATAAGAATAATTGTCTTCCCAAAATGTTCCTAGAACAACACTCACAGTCCTTTTGTGATTTAAAAAAAAAAAGGCAAGTTGAAATTAAATTATTTGACCATTGATTTTTTGCACATTTTGAAAGATTGCATGCATTTTCTTGACTTGTCCTTTTACTTCTTTTGAAGAGTAATATATTCAAGCGTAGCCTAGTGGTTGGAACGTCAGAGTATGACTGCCTGAAAAGGCAAGAAAAAACCCGGAATAAGCTAACTCCTGCCTACGAGTGTACGTGTGTGTATTTGTGTGTGAATGCCTACAGAACTCTGAAAAAACAAATAAAGCTTTTTAGATTTTAGGAAACATTTTGAATTCTATACCGGAGTCAACCTAGGGCCTACCTGAGAAATGCATTCAATCAGGTACTAAACCCATTTCAACCGTTTCGTCAAATCGTTAAATTACACTTCGTTTATCTGTGTTTTTGTTTTGAGATGGTATATTTTTATGTTTTGTTTTATCTCTTGTTGTTGATGTTGTTGTTGTTGTTGTTGTTGTTGTTGTTGTTGTTGTTTTCTGTTGTTTTTGTGTGTGTTTATTGTTGATTTGAATAGTTGTATTTTTGTAAATTATAACCAAGAAACATTATTGACAAAAATAATCCATCATTGACACTCCTTGTTGACTTCTCATCCACTCACTTGTGTTGGTGTCTGTCGTCACATCACAGCAGGACTGAGGCACGGCGACCAGAAGAAACAGGAGCAGTCCTGATGCCTCAACCATTTTGGGTTCACTCTTAAAACCGGGCGTAACGCTTTGCTGACAGCTCCTAGCCTCAAGAATCTGTATGGCTTAGAGAGTGATTGGAGTTGCAACGACAACAAAGCACCCTGTTGAGTTGGCTGCGTCACCGCCTGTGGAATGTTTAAAGGCAAGACAACAATTAAAATGTACTCACCAGAAAACAGCAACAAGAGTACATAAACAAGAACTAGAACAAGAGTTGACAGAAAAAGAAAATGAAGAGATTGAGCACAGAAAAATACATGCAGAGTGTAACGTGCTCTAACCTAAAAAAGAACAAAAATCATTTTCTTTTTCTGTCAACTCTTCTTTTTAGCTTATTGTTTTTGTGACTTGTGCTGACGAAGAAGAAAAGTCGAAACTAGACTTCTTGTTTGTGTATTCTTGTTGCTGTTTTCCGGTGAGTACATTTTGATTGTTATCTTGATCTATTTCTCTCACTTGCAGTCCCTTGTTCCATTTTTGTTTAAAGGTAGTTTTCATCGCCGTCCTGGAATTTGGGCCCGCGTAACTCGATTCTTGGCGATTTGGATGTTTTTGAGCTCTAGACTATATTAAGTATATTCTCTAAAAATACGACGGACAATACATGATTTAACATTATTTTATCTTTCTATACATACCAGGTATAAATATAAACACTATTTCATAATAAAAATAATCAGTTTTGGCCGTCTGCTGAAAAGCTGTCAAAAATGAGTTACGCCAAAATTCGATGACGACGTCGTTTTATGCTCACTATCTCCGATCTTACCCGACTTTTACATGGTATCATCACTGGGACACTGTTTGCTGTGCTGAGTTAGAATTTTTGTTAATGAAATCATTTCTTCACTGAAATCCTTTTGTGAACGTTTTAATTTCTTAACACCCACCAATAAACTGTCTCAAATCGCCCCAAGAGGAACATTCTTTGGTTCGGCTTCGGGCGCAATGGCTTAGTGGTAAGACGCCGGCTTTCAAAGCGGAATGCGTGGGTTCGAATCCCAGCCGCGCAAAGTGGAGATTTTTCCGATCTCCCAGGTCAACGTATGTGCAGACCTGATAGTGCCTTATCCCCCTCCGTGTATACACGCAAGCATAAGACCAAGTGCGCACGGAAAAGATCATGCAATCCATGTCAGAGTTCGGTGGGTTATAGAAACACGAAAATACCCAGCATGCTTCCCCCCCGAAAGCAACGTATGGCTGCCTAACTGGCGGGGTAAAAACGGTCATACACGTACAAATCCACTCGAGCAAAAACACGAGTATACGTGGGAGTTTTAGCCCACGAACGAAGAAGAAGAAGAAGGTTCTTTTAATGGAATAAATATAATTACATCACACAACACAAAACTCCAAGGTGATAATAGGGGAAGGGCTCCTAATATGGACCGGCTCCTAATATGGACCGGCTCCTAATATGGACCGGCTCCTAACTGATATGGACCACCTTCTGTTCTGACAAACTAACGGCGCTAGAGCGCTCAAAAAAGTTTTATTCGCTGTATTCACCCTCTCTGGATAGCTTGCACATGTCAAAACAGTTGCAGAAACAGAAATCTCAAAACCGTTAGGCTTTTTCTCTTTTTTTCATTTTTGGCAGCGTTCACTCTAAATTTGCCGCCTAAAACGGACTCGTTTCTGTCCACAGCCAAAGCTTTTATCACACAAAAATTGCTATATATGACAGCTAAAACCGTATTTGTTACATTTTAGCAGTGTTGACCCCGAGTTTCTACTTCAAACAAAAAATAATAGCAAAATCTCAAAGTATGTGCGAGTCCCCTAATATGAACCACCTTCAACGAATCGAAGAAAATAAAAGCTAAAGGCTATTTTCATTAATTCATTAAGAAGCTTACTGGAAATAATCTATAACTAGCCCTCGAGATTTAAAAAAAATGCAACAAAAAGTCTTCTTTTCGTGGAAGTTGATAATTTCACTTATTTTCACTGTTTTTCATAAGCTTCTTTAGTTTCCTGGTGTGCTTCAAATAATGCTCTCATCAACCCGAAACCGATAAATCTAGAGCATATTTTAATTTACGGTTGACTTGTATACTAAGTTGTATCATGTTATTTTGAAATATAGGGGGCTTTTTACAGTGATTCGTGAAGGCCGCTTCACTGGTAGGCTCCTAATATGGACCCTTTGTGATTTTTTGTGTATTTAATTTTTGCTGAATGTCTATCAAAGCTATTTCACTCTAATTAGGCCTAACGGTTAACGTAAGAGAGAAGGACTACCAAACACAAAATGAAACTTCTTCGCAAGAAAACAAGCTAGTTATCAGCATGAAACAAAAAGTGGTCCATATCAGGAGCCCTTCCCCTACACATGAATTATAAACACTGTGGCCATTAAAATGTCATGTCCCTTTTGATTATCACTTTTGTTTGTTTGAATATGTTATTTTTTTTTTAAAAAAGCGACAGAGAGAGAGAGGGAGAAAGGGAAGGAGGTGTAGAAAGAGAGAATGGTCAGGACATTTGTTTTGCTGGAGACACGAAACATCATTTTGAGATTAAAAATTTTCGAAATTGCAACCGCTTACCTTCTCCGTGGAGTGTCGGTCGTCAAATCGTCACAGAGCTCAACCCAGCCACTGTAAAGTGATGTACATTTTGACGGTGTCACACTAAAATCGGCACCCCCAGCCTTCATTGTTGCGGATGGCACTTTCAAGTGAGTTTGTGTCTTCTGCATAATACATCTCAGAGTGCCGCGAAACCATATTTTGAATGACATATTTACAGTACGCAGGAAAGGAGGACCTGGAGAAGACTGTTTCATTTGTCTCGCTGTCCGGTGTCACGAACTGAAAACTGCTGAACAATCCCTCTCAATGCGGTCAGTGCGAATGCGCCAATCTTGCACTTAAAAAAAGCGACCCTTTGACCGAACGAACCATGGGTTAGGTTAGGGTAAGGGTTAGGTTAGGGTTAGGGTTAGGGTTAGGTTGTTCACGACATGAGTAATCGCCCCATGTTAGCGTGAGCGCATTGACCGCATTGAGAGGGATTGTTCAGGCAGAGTTTTCAGTTCATGACACCTGTCAAACAGTTTAGAGTTCCTCGGCAATATTGGACAAAAAGTATCATATCAGTAGGGCCCTACAGTCGAACTGGAGAGAGGTGTTTATACGTGACCAAGTGTAAATTAATTAGATACGATCGTATACCTATGACATGACAAGATCGCCAAGGCAGGGGAAGTTGGTGGCGCAAAGCTTCCAGGGAAATACTTTCAGAGGGGGACTATTTAAGAAGAGACACCGTTTTTTTACCCTAAAGTTCCGGACTGCGTTGTTCGGTTCCCAACGACGTGAACTGATTGAATTTGCATTACGTGTAGTCATTAATATTAGCACTCTCAAAAAATGCTTTTGTTCGTGGGGAAATTGTAAAACAAACGTGGATATCCTTGCGATAATATAAATGTTGCGTGGACTTCAAAAAGCACTTTGAACGTCAATTACGATCTCCAAACTGAAGGGCAAAGCCTTTGCAGCTCGTATGTTTATGACGGTGGGTGGCGGAACCAGGGGGAAGGGAGGACCTACCGTTTTTGTGTTGTTTTGTTAGGGGGGGGGGGGCGTGTCTTTTGACACCCCCCCCCTCTCAAACTTAAATCCAATGCCGGAAGAGAAGAGATTTAAAGGGGTGGGGAGGGGGGAGAGGGGGGGGGGAAGAGAGAGGAAGATGAAGAACGTCCGCACGCCTTGAAGTCTTGTGCGAGTAAAACCGTAGAAAAGTAATGAGACTTAGGGTGACAATTGAAGGTGGGCAACCCAACCCTCTCCCACCCCCTTCCCCCCGCCGCTTTTCCCAAACTTTAAAAAGACTGGCAAGACCTAGCCTACTGTGAGAATTTTTCTGCACGTTGGCTTAGTTTAACGAGTTAGGTTAAGTCAACTTGCACTGTCCACTTTCGCCCCTAGAATTCAGAGCATTAAACGCCATAATTACAACGAATCGTCTACAGTGGTAGCCTATTTATTTTATATGGTAACATTTAAATTTTATATTCCGCTGCCACTGATATATAGGAGCTATACGTAAGCCTATAAAGTGCTGCAAACTGTGTGTAAGGGAAAGTCGCCAATCCCGGAACAGTCGGCCAACTTGGAACACCTCGATATGCGATCAAAAGAGAACAATTCATGAACAATTGTTTTGCAGAAATGTCTAGTGACATTCCTTGATATTATTCCAGCAAACAAAATGACTACCGCGGCAAAACAAAAAAAACACCGTTTTTTAAACTTTTCTTCCTTCTTCTTCTTATTTCTACCGTCTACAATTCGTATTATCACTCTTTATCTATGTACGTTCACGTAAAATGTTGATTGCTGTGATAAACCTTCATAGATTTGCAATAACTTGAACGGAAAAAAAGATTTGAAACGTCACGTGTATCCAACAGAAAAACGCGAAATCGAAATCCATGCAGGTGCCATGCGGCAATGATGGAACACATACGAGAGGCAAACATGGAACAGTGTTCCAGCTTTGTCGCATTCTGTTCCATCTTACCCTCATCAAACAATAAACAGAACACTGCTGTTTTATTCACGTACTCAATTATCTTTTCGGTTTTGTTGTGTTTTTCCTTTCTATAAGTTTTATTGAATGACTGATTGATTTGTTTGACAGTATTATGAGACCCGAACGGCGGTGGTTACCAGAAGAAATGGGCTGCGCTTTGTCGGCAGTGAAAAACGGAGATATGGGTTTGTGTTGCGCATCAAGAGCATATGGTGTTACTGTCACAACTCTTAAAAGTCATTAGAAGGAAACAAAAAAATTTGCAAAAGAAGAAGTAAAGTTCACAGGAAGACCTTCTACATTAACATCAGAGATAGAACAAGAACTAATCAATAGCATTCTTGAAGCTGAAATAAATTTGCCAACGTCACCCCCCATCGTTGTTTTGTACACTGTACATGGAGATTCTGGTCATTATGATTGCTTGGTGTCAGCAGCAAATGTAAGCTTACCTGCAACGTACAACCACAAGCTCGTCGAAGAGATCATCACGAAAAAAACAACCTTCTCCTTTCAAGCAAATGCTGGAGATTTCACTTGCAAAAAGGCGTGCAGGTCAACAGAAACGAGGAAAGAATGAAGCTACAAAATCTTCTGCTCAGAGAAACAAGAGGGGAATATCTTCTGATCAGAGGGGAAAAAGGAGAACATTCTCGACGATGCGTTCTATCCCGGGGGAAAGCACTTGGTACTGCTTCATGTGTGGCACCAACTCCCCTGAGAACATGTTCTTAGTTATTTGCTTTGAGACTTTATGCGTAATGATTTTTACATTTAGTCAATTGGGCAGGTAGCCCTTTTATATCTATTTGTCAACAGAAGAGGGGTACAAATGAAGCTGCGAAATTTCGTGGTACTGCTTCATGTGTGGCACCAACTCCACTGAGGATATAATTATTATAGTGCCAGAAGTGCACACAGTAATCACACGATGACTGCGCTGACAGTAGAAGACAAAGGACATTGTCTGCGAAATCGGTTCTTTGCCTATTTTTTCCTTCTTTTTTTTAAGGTTTTGTTTTTCAGTCCTTTTTAGACCAAGCCCTTATTTATCTTTTTGTTTTACATGTAAGGCTTAAATTGTTATCCGATTTGTTATTTCCTTGATAAAAATCAAAATATGATGTTGAAATAAAGACATTTACATAAAATGGCTTAATCAAAATGTTATGACGTATTTATTTATCTTGTGTGTGTGGCAATGTGTGCTTGTTTGTGTGTGAATGAGAGTGTGTGGGTGTATATGTGTGTGTGTGAGACACAGACAGAGCTAGAAAGAGAGTCAGGGTGTGTTTGTATGTGTTCCGAGTTTGACAACACAGTGTTCCACTTTACACACCCATTTCGTCCAACCTGGAACAAATGCAGACATTTTTATTATGATCAGTCTGATGAGTTGCGTGACTTTTATTTTATTTTATGTGGTTCGTTTATTTACTGATAGAGTCTAGTATGTGACAATATAAAGAACGCTTTGCAATATAAATTTTTTTGTCTGGTACGGCTGTTCCAGGTTTAGCGACTTTCCCATATGTGTGTCTGTGTGTCTGTGTGTGTGTGTGTGTGCGTGTGTGTGTGTCTGTGTCTGTGTCTGTGTGCATGTGTGTGTGCGTGTGTTTGTTTGCTTGTGTGTGTGTGTGTGTGTGTGTGTGTGAGTGTGTGTGTGTGTGTGTGCGCGTGTGGGTGCATGCGGACGTGCGTGCGTGTGCGTGCGAACGCTCTAGAATGTCAGTACATGTAGTACAATTTCAGAACCAGGACGTTAGGTAAACCCAAAAACAATGGCAAACTTCTTCTTCTTCTGCGTTCGTGGGCTGAAACTCCCTCGTACACTCGTGTTTTTTCACGAGTGGATTTTTACGCGTATGACCGGTTTTACCCCGCCATTTAGGCAGCCATACGCCGCTTTCGGAGGAAGCATGCTGGGTATTTTCGTGTTTTTATAACCCACCGAACTCTGACATGGATTACAGGATCTTTACCGTGCGCACTTGGTCTTGTGCTTGCTTGTACACACAAAGGGGGATAAGGCACTAGAAGGTCTGCACATAAGTTGACCTGGGAGACCGGAAAAATCTCCACCTCAACCCACCAGGCGCGACCGGGATTCGAACCCACGACCTTCCGCTTTGGAGGCCGGCGTCTTACCACTAAGCCATTGCCGCGCCCGTCCAATGGCAAACAATTGAGTTTTTCGGCTACCACTAATAAGAGCCTACGATAGCCTATATATTGCTGCAAACTGTGTGTGTGTGTGTGTGTGTGTGTGTACATGCGTGAGTCAGTGTGGGTTGGTGGGTGCCATGGGCGTGTGTGCGTGCGCGCGCGCGCGTGTGTGCGTGTGTGTGTGTGTGTGTGTGCGTGTGTGTGTGCGTGCGAACGCTCTAGAATGTCAGTACCGTAAACTACCTTGTATACGCCCACTCCCCTTATTCACCAATTTTGCCCAAAAGTTGGGGGTGGGCGTTTACTAGGTACTATACCCTTTTCATGAGCGTTTCCTTTGCCAGAATAAAGATATTTTGATCATTTGGCAAGTAAGTGTTCAAAGGATGCGTTCTTGCACAAATCGTCCTCTCTGTCTCTGTCTCTCTGTCTGTCTCTCTGTCTGTCTGTCTGTTTGTCTCTCTCTCTCTCTCTCTCTCTCTCTCTCTCACACACACGCACATACACACACGGAATTCTGCAAGCTAACCACGGAGGAAAACTTGTTGCTTGATTGTCTGTTAACAAGTCTATAACTTCAAAAGATAATGCTAACCGGCTGGGAAAGATTAATGCAGATCTGCAGTTGGACTTTGATCCAAGCCATCAAACTCGAGGGTCAATCTCTTGAAACAAATATCGTGATTAAAAAACCAGTCTTTTCAACTTCAGAAGAGTTTTGATAAGTTTTACTCTCTTTTATTACTAAACTGCACTGCGGTGAGAGTATCAATAAACGGTATGCCTTTATAACAGCATCTTGGCATTATACACTTGGATGAATACTCTGTATCGCATGCGGAAGTTTATAAACACTACAAATAAAAGTTCCTAAAATGATGTTTGTGACATTATTAATCAAGAAATGGGGGGTGGGAGTTTACTAGGTAGTATACCCTATGCACAACTTTTGGCCCAAAGTAGGGGTTGGGCGTTTACTCGATACTGGGCGTATACAAGGTAGTTTACGGTACATGTAGTACATATTCAGAACCAGGACGTTAGGTAAACCCATAAACAATGGCCAACGAATGAGTTGTTCGTGTCTACCTGACCATGAAAAGCAAGCAAACATTGTAATATGACCTGAAGCGGAACTCATGCTGTCAAAGCATCAGCTCAGACGCTTTGTTTAATCGTCCTTGGGTTTACATAGTTCGGATAGGGTGGGTCGTGTGCCACGTGTACGTTTGAAACAAGGATTCAATGTTAAAAGTATGGGTCTTGTACGAACTGTGCCGTGGGAAGAGTAAATCTAATCCGATTTTGGAATGTTTAAAGTATCGGTCGTACACAACCCATTCCATTCGGTTTAAGATTTTTAACATTGCAAACGTGTCCCAAATGCAACAATTTAGCTTGAAGAATAACGTTTGAGAAGAACATAACACTTATAGACCCAAACAGGGAAGTGAACATTATCACTGTTTAGCAAGAAAAAACAAGTCGCGTAAGGCGAAAATACAACATTTAGTCAAGCTGTCGAACTCACAGAATGAAACTGAACGCATTGCAATTTTTCAGCAAGACCGTATACTCGTAGCATCGTCAGTCCACCGCTCGTGGCAAAGGCAGTGACATTGACAAGAAGAGCGGGGTAGTAGTTGCGCTAAGAAGGATTGCATGCTTTTCTGTACCTCTCTTCGTTTTAACTTTCTGAGCGTGTTTTTAATCCAAACATATCATATATCTATATATATGTTTTTGGAATCAGGAACCGACAAGGAATAAGATGAAACTGTTTTTAAATTGATTTCGAAAATTTAATTTTGATCATAATTTTTATATTTTTAATTTTCAGAGCTTGTTTTTAATCCAAATATAACATATTTATATGTTCTTGGAATCAGGAAATGATGAAGAAGAAGATGAACGTAAATTTGGATCGTTTTATAGACCCCACCCCCATCCACCCTGTCACGTGATTTAAACAATCCCGTCACCATTCCCCTGCTGTCCCGTTACTTAGATCACGCCCATCCTCACCCCATCCCCCATGTCACGTGATTTAAACGTGACAATCCCGGCCGTTCCGCACCATTCCCCTGCTGTCCCGGTTACAAAAAACACCCCCACCCGGCCCACACTGGCCCGCGTGTCACGTGATTCAAACAATCCCGTTCAGCACTTCCCCTGCGGCTGTCCCGTTACCGTTTGACACCCCCCCCCCCCCCCCAGTAACGTGACTTTAAAACATTCCCGTTCCCTATTCCCCAGCGGCTCTTCACGGGTTACTCTGAGACCCCCCCCACCTCCCCCGTTACTTACAGAAAACCATACTCCCCGGCCTGTCACGTGTCTTACTAACACTAAATCCATAGCTCGCCATGACTAAATCCCATTCACTATTCCCCAGCTGTCCCGTTACTAAGATCCTCAAACCTCTGAGCTCCTTAAAAAAGAGCGGAGGAGTTCTGGGAGGGGAAGCCCCATCTGAAAACTGAACAAACAAGTCGCGTAAGGCGAAATTACTACATTTAGTCAAGCTGTGGAACTCACAGGATGAAACTGAACGTAGTCCGCCGCTAGTGCAAAAGGCAGTGAAAGTTACGAGCCTGTTTGGCGCGGTAGCGGTTGCGCTGTGCTTCATAGCACGCTTTACTGTACCTCTCTTCGTTTTAACTTTCTGAGCGTGTTTTTAATCCAAACATCATATCTATATGTTTTTAGAATCAGGAACCGACAAGGAATAAGATGAAATTGTTTTTAAATCAATTTCGGAAAGTTAATTTTGATCATAATTTTTATATTTTTAATTTTCAGAGCTTGTTTTCAATCCAAATATAACATATTTATATGTTTTTGGAATCAGAACATGATAAAGAATAAGATAAACGTAAATTTGGATCGTTTTATAAAAGAAAATTTTTTTTTACAATTTCAGATTTTTAATGACCAAACTCATTAATTAATTTTTAAGCCACCAAGCTGAAATGCAATACCGAAGTCCAGCCTTCGTCGAAGATTGCTTGGCCAAAATTTCAATAAATTTGATTGAAAAATGAGGGTGTGACAGTGCCGCCTCAACTTTTTACAAAAAGCCGGATATGACGTCATCAAAGACATTTATCAAAAAAAAGAAAAAACATCCGGGGATATCATTCCCAGGAACTCTCATGTAAAATTTCATAAAGATTGGTCCAGTAGTTTAGTCTGAATCGCTCTACACACACACGCACAGACACAGACACACACACACACACACACATACACCACGACCCTCGTCTCGATTCCCCCTCTATGTTAAAACATTTAGTCAAAACTTGACTAAATGTAAAAACATGTTTACTTATTTAATTAATAAATATCATAAATATATTTCGTGGCCGCTTTTCTCACTCTGTCCACTCTGGCAAGTTAAACTACGAACAGGGACTGACAGTACTAACAACCGTGTATTATCTCTGCAAATTATGATTTTAATGGTGCCAGTGAGCCATTGTCAAAATCTGTAGTCCTATACATTTTGTTGTTGTTGTAAAGCCGCTACCCAGAAGAAAAACAAAGCTCTTTCAATCCGTGATACTGTAAATCTTCAAACAATCCTTGACCGTGGCAAAGCACTTAATTTAAACGCAAGGACTGTCAAAATCAGTGGGTTTCACATTTCCCCTCGTGGCCCAGTGGCAGTGGGACCGATTGTGGCGTATGACCACCAGCGCATTCACTTCCATTCTCGGTGACAGAGAGGTAATTTAGCTGCTCGCTTTGCTCCTCAACTGCCCCTCAAACAGGCTAACAGCAGGCTTCGCCACTTCTCACACCTGAGAACGCCAATTGACAAGTCAATTATCCGCCGCAAGCCAAAACACGATAAGAAACAAACGAGATTAGTTAAATCGGAACGGGCCGTCCTTCTTTCAATCCCTCTCGTCGGGAGCCGCGCGCCGTCAGCTCCTTTCTGTAGATCAAGGGTAAACGGTTCACGCGGCGCCCACACCCCCTTACCCCGCCCTCTCCCTCCCGAGGCGAAAGATGGATAATTTTCACTTGGCTGGCGGAGCGGCAGGCCATGTCAGGCACACACAGCAGACGATGCATGGCATGACGCGCCCCCTTGCGGACACTTCACAATCAAGCCTGGCAGAAATAATCGATAAACGCACTCGTGTTTGTAGGTTGTTTCCTTCCGCGAAAAACTTTCAAATACGAAAACAAATTTGGAACGAAGTTGCCAAGACCGCGTGTGTATTTAGCGGGTGTTTTGAAAATTTATGGATGATAAACTCCACACGTTTATCGGGAGTTATTTCATCTTCGTCTCATAAACAAACATGGCGGAAGTACGGAGGGACGGCACTTCTACGACGGGTCCCGTAAATGTGACCCCAGCCTAGGTGTCAAACGATGGTGAGTGACTTTTTTGCTTCAGCTGTTCTTGTGGCATGTAGTGAGTGATGTTTGGAAGGGCTAGCGGGGAAGTAGCGAATAGGGGGGGAAAGAGGTTGATTGGAAACCTCCAGTGGCCCTCCGTGACAGATCGGAATAACCCCTCCGTTGTTGTCCCCGGGCGCTCCCCGTTTCGCCTGCCGTGCGCAGTCAGCGCGAACGATCTCCGCCGTGCTGATAAATTCCGCGTGATTGACGTTTCATGGCGCTGAAACTAAATACGAGTCAAGCCAGCTTTGGAAAGAGAGAGGCGGTGAAGTAGGGGTTGTTTGTGGCTCTGTCTTTTCGTGCTCAGGGTGAAAAAGGTTTGATCGGGAAGAGCAAGCAATCACCCGCAATTACCACGGGTCGCCGTAAGCCTACCCGCTGGGCTTCGTTACGCTTTTTTTACGGAAGGCGGACGGAGGGACATCGCGGAGGTCTCAGAGGCGTGCAGCTCAGCGCTGTTCGGCTTTGAGCGCCGTCGGAAACGAGTTGCCGCTGGCGGGTTTAGCGCTGGTGTCGACTGGGCGTTGTTGTTAGCGGCATGTAGCGCGGAGGGACTGTAGATTGCCGCCGCCGTGACGTTCTCTCTGCAAGCAGTCCAAAATGCCCGTCTGCGAGAGGTAGGCCATTTTGTTTCTTCCTTCCTGGAGTTGACGTGAGGGGGGGCGCGGAGGATTTAGGGATCACTTCTAATCTTTCACGAGATTGACCCGACTGCTCCCCGGGCTAGAGAGGGTGGGAGGGGCGCTGAGCGTGACATGTGCACTGCCTGTTGAAGCACTTGCCGGAAGAATGCATTCACTGTGCTGGCTTGATAAACGGGATGTGGATTCTGGGGTTAATTGACACCCTGGGGAGTTGAAAAATTAGAACTTGGTTGTAGGGGGGACGCAGTGCAGTGGGGTGGGAGGGATCAATGTTTTTAGCCTACTCATTGAGGAGAGGATGGCATGAATGAATTGTAGCATTTTGCTCCAACCTCTTACACTTGTATGGAAAAAAAAGATTAAATTATGAGGAGTGTTTTTTTTTATGAGGAGTGTTCCTTTTTCTTTAAAAGCGAGTGATCATGATTCATATAATATATATTCATCTCTCAATGTAAACAAATTTATGGAACTGGCGAACAGTGCTGTTTCAAGAAAACTTTCATGCAAAAACTATAAAAATTTAGCCACCTTCCTCCTCTTCAAAATTATCCTCCGACTTTAAGCTTCCGTAAAATCAACAATAGAAAAATTATCTTTTGTGAAATAGTTGAAGAGTCAAACAGTTGACTGTTTTAGAAACGGAATTCAAAACCCACCGTGTTTGGTGTTTGACTTTGACTCTTACTCTTAGCGTAGTAACCTGTGTCTGGTGTTGAATCATTGTAATGTGATAGGGTAGGAGGTACTACAACTATACATCAATGCGCACAGTCATAGTTGGATATGGGTTCATATCATGTTTTTGTTTAAATTTATGGGATGGGAAATTCAAATAGGCTTCCAGCTCCAGTAGTGAACAATGTAAAGTGTGCGATCAATTAAAAAGGGATCTATCAAGTCAAGGTACTATGGTAAAATCAACTACGGTAATGCAAAATGTGATGCTTTTTTTATGCCTTTTATCTTTTGGGGCACTTGTGCAATTATCTGACAATAATAATTTAAATTTGTATGAGTTGACTGTCAGTGTCACACTCACAATCCAATGCAGACTGTTTTCATATCGGTTATTTCTATACATGCATACAGATCATCAATCTATTCGTAGAATACATGTATATGTACAATAGACGATTTTTGAAAATACATGTAACTCTGTCACTGCTACATGAGCGTTCGGCAGAGTTATGCCGCATTGAAGCTCGGAAAAATATTTCGATTTCCGCTTCCGGCCAACACGTGCTCGAAGTAAACAAGCAAGGAGAGAGGAGAGGAATCCGTCCAAAGGGAAAAGAGCGATTCTGATAGTACGTACCCTGCGCGCATATATATATGTAACATCAGTTTCTTCCCATTTGTGAAACGTGACATTACACGCCAATCACTAGCGAGATGGTGTGTCTCTAACACGTGTACAGACTACAGGATCAAACAAGTCGCGTAAGGCGAAAATACAATATTTAGTCAAGTAGCTGCCATTTTTCAGCAAGAGCGTATACTCGTAGCATCGTCAGTCCACCGCTCATGGCAAAGGCAGTGAAATTGACAAGAAGAGCGGGGTAGTAGTTGCGCTAAGAAGGATAGCACGCTTTTCTGTACCTCTCTTTGTTTTAACTTTCTGAGCGTGTTTTTAATCCAAACATATCATATCTATATGTTTTTGGAATCAGGAACCGACAAGGAATAAGATGAAAGTGTTTTTAAATTGATTTGGACAATTTAATTTTGATAATAATTTTTATATATTTAATTTTCAGAGCTTGTTTTTAATCCGAATATAACATATTTATATGTTTTTGGAATCAGCAAATGATGGAGAATAAGATAAACGTAAATTTGGATCGTTTTATAAATTTTTAATTTTTTTTACAATTTTCAGATTTTTAATGACCAAAGTCATTAATTAATTTTTAAGCCACCAAGCTGAAATGCAATACCGAACCCCGGGCTTCGTCGAAGATTACTTGACCAACATTTCAACCAATTTGGTTGAAAAATGAGGGCGTGACAGTGCCGCCTCAACTTTCACGAAAAGCCGGATATGACGTCATCAAAGACATTTATAAAAAAAATGAAAAAAACCTATGGGGATTTCATACCCAGGAACTCTCATGTCAAATTTCATAAAGATCGGTCCAGTAGTTTAGTCTGAATCGCTCTACACACACACACACACACACACAGACACACAGACACACGCACATACACCACGACCCTCGTTTCGATTCCCCCTCGATGTTAAAATATTTAGTCAAAACTTGACTAAATATAAAAACCAGAATGGTATTAATTGGAACGTTTCTATATTATTGACAAAACAAAAGGTTACATTTAGTGATTTACTAGTGTGTCCAGGGCGGGGATGTAGCTCAGTCGGTAGCGCACTGGATTTGTATCCAGTTGGCCGCTGTCAGCGTGAGTTCGTCCCCACGTTCGGCGAGAGATTTATTTCTCAGAGTCAACTTTGTGTGCAGACTCTCCTCGGTGTCCGAACACCCCCATGTGTACACGCAAGCACAAGACCAAGTGCGCACAAAAAAGATCCTGTAATCCATGTCAGAGTTCGGTGGGTTATAGAAACACGAAAATACCCAGCATGCTTCCTCCGAAAGCGGCGTATGGCTGCCTAAATGGCGGGGTAAAAACGGTCATACACGTAAAAGCCGTGGGAGTTTCAGCCCATGAACGAACAAACAAACAAACTAGTGTGTCCGGCCCACAGGTCTTTGAAGTAGACAGATAGACAAACACTTATGTCAAGTTCTCAAACAGATAAAGAACTTACTGCAAAATGCCAGCGAGGTAATGATCAATTCAGGTACAGGACCCACGTGTACTGGAACCAGGTGATGTTTGTCTGAGTAAAGCAAGGGTACTCACTCTTTCATAACCCATACAAACCCCAGAGTAATTTCTGGAATTCGTCTTTTGCAATTTGTTCTTTGTGCAATTAATATGCACACTGCACTGAAAATGTCATTGTGTGTATGAAAGCTAGCAAATGAAAAATTATGATTTTTACAAACAAAAATAAAAATTTGTTTCTGTGCCAATACATTAGGACGTAGCTCCGATAGCTGAACTGGCCGAGAATTGTTGCTTAAAACTTGTTTGTTTTGAGCGTTTGCACTATTCACATGGGGACCGGCACGGTTGGCCTAGTGGTAAGGCGTCCGCCCCGTGATCGGGAGGTCGTGGGTTCGAACCCCGGCCGGGTCATACCTAAGACTTTAAAATTGACAATCTAGTGGCTGCTCCGCCTGGCGTCTGGCATTATGAGGTTAGTGCTAGGACTGGTTGGTCCGGTATCAGAATAATGTGACTGGGTGAGACATGAAGCCTGTGCTGCGACTTCTGTCTTGTGTGTGGCGCACGTTATATGTCAAAGCAGCACCGCCCTGATATGGCCCTTCGTGGTCGGCTGGGCGTTAAGCAAAACAAACAAACAAACAAACTATTCACATGGGCAGCGATTTTGATTTGACTTGGCATCGACTAAACAAACAAATCAGAGCTATATTGTAAATGTCCCTGTCACTGACAAGCACAACACTGAATTGCAGCCTATTGGTTCATTTAGTAGTGATGTACCATTGCTTGATTTGTTGTATTCTATTTAGTATTTATTTTTTTCTCAGTAAATGTTATGGTTGAAGTGCTCATACAGATATATGTTACCAATCCATAGTAATGATATTGATCTACATTTTTTCCCAGGAGCTTCAACAGTTTGAAGTACAGTTGAAGTGTATTGATTTTGTTGTTGTTGTTATATATGCAGAAAACTCTTTTAACCTGAAAACTCATAATCATAGGATTTCCTTTATTACAGTCACTTGCACAGCTGCTTTGATTTCAAATTTGATTGGACAACTGATGCATGGGATAAGATATAATCAAATTTGGTCAAATACCCCAACAACAAAAAACAACAAACAAAAACTGGGTACTAACTGTGCATAGTGGGAATTGTTTCATGAATTAATCTTGAAAAGGATTTTTTTTCTTCGATATATATATATATTACTTCATCAGAAAATTACAACTCACCAAAGCAAACAGTCAGGATATATAATTATGTTCAAATCTTCAATGTGGTAGATGGGACAGAGAAGGGTATGTATTGTATATATGTGAGTGTGTGGGTGTGTGTGTTTGTGTGAGAACGTAATTGCATCAGTATGCACACCTGTTTGTGTATGTGCACATGTGTGTGTGTACAATTGTGACTAAGTGTAGTAAACCAGATGACAAAGTGCACTATAGGGATGAGGACCGAGAGTAGGAGCGCATTGTTTGCTGCTCCATTAGCTCTGGTTGATGCCAGCCGTGGCATGTTGTGCGATAGCAAATCATATTGATCGCTCGGGCAGAGGCCTTGCATTTAGCAGGTTAATAATTGTCAGTCAACCACAGAACTCGACACACTTCCATCATTCTTAGCCTATGACTCCCCTCCGAGAGTAAACCCCCAGTGCGTGATGCCCGCTATAGTCATAGTGAAACAGTTACAAGTCTAACCACAAAGATTTACGAATAAAATTCGCCCTACCATTGAAGTCACAAACGGTCCCTCCCCCATATTCATCCCCCCTCCCTTCCTCCACCCGGTTAATGTGCTGTTGCTATCACAGTCGGATATCAGGGCACCCCACTGTTCGCTCCCTGGCTGGTCTTTGTTGAGCTGACATTGCTCGCACAGTCAGCGGTCGTCATGGGAACGAGTGTTTGAGCATCCACGGTGACACTGGCCACTGAACCGACATAGTGGGCTTTTACTAACAGGCGCCTGAAGTAAAAAAAAAAAAAATTAAAAAAAAATAAAAATAATAATACTACTACAACGAAAAGTCCAGTACTTCCATTTGTGTTTGTGTCTCTTGGAATGAACAGTTTACAGTTTGATTGCCTTTGTGTGCTCACGTTTTGATTTGATGGCTGCTCTTTCCCATTGGAAATGATGAGAATTGGTAGGATGAGAGTGTGTGTTTGTGGCACAAACAAACTACTTTTGGGGAGTTGTGCGTTTGTAGAGGGAGAAGAGGCACACATTGAAAGAGGGTGTAGAAAAAATGTGAAGGATCGAAAAAAGGAGGGGTGTGCTTCCATCTTTTCAGCCTGGAGAAGGGGTGTGGCAAAGAAGTGGATCAAAGCTTTCTTAAAGTGTTGGAGTCACTCAGTTGAAAGGATTTCTTTCATCATTTCTGCTTTTCTTTACCCCCAAAATTTGGTATGTAGGGCATGGCCACCCACCTGACCTCCCCCACCAAGGCAGGCACACACACACACACACACACACACACACACAAACAGAAGAGAGCCAACACACTTTAGGTGAAGAGGAAAAGGATAAACTGAAGAAAGAAAAAAAATAGAATGAAGTCTACACTTTCAATACCTTGGGGAGGGGTGAGGGTAGAAACAGGTAATTACTCAGGTGATGGTTTGTAGAGGTAGACAGGTGAACTGTGTGATGACATGATTAAGCGTGGTGGGTTTCAATTACACTGTCAGGACGATGCCAGAAGTTTATTGATCCTGGGGGGAAGGGCAATGAACAATGAGCGCTGAGGCAATATAGGCTGCAACATCGACCAGTCATGCCATACTTGTAAAAATTATGACTCCCTCTCTCTCCCCTTTATCTGATTTTCTCACGAGCTTGGTCTCTGTATTATATGGATGTCCCACTGTCTCTCTCTCTCTCCTCCCTCTCCCTCTCTCTGTCTCTCTCTCTCTCTCTCTCTCTCTCTCTCTCTCTCTCTCTCTCTCTCTCTCTCTTCCCTCTCCCTCTCCCTCTCTCTCTCTTTCTTTCCTCCCTCTCTCTCTCTCTCTCTCTCTCTCTCTCTCTCTCTCTCTCTCTCTCTCTCTCTCTCTCTCTCTCCTCCCCAAAGTTCTCCAGACTGCATAATGACACAGGGATGTCACACTCAAATTAATTGGGACTCGCTGTCTACCTGAATCCTGATGCTGGACAAAGAAGAAATTTGAAGTCTTTTTACATTTAGTCAAGTTTTGACTAAATGTTTTAACATAGAAGGGGGAATTGAGACGAGGGTCGTGGTGTGTGTCTGTGGGTGTGTGTAGAGCGATTCAGAGTAAACTACTGGACCGATCTTTATGAAATTTTTCATGAGAGTTCCTGGGTATGATATCCCCAGACGTTTTTTTCATTTTTTCGATAAATGTCTTTGATGACGTCATATCCGGCTTTTTGTAATCAAATTGATTGAAATTTTGGCCAAGCAATCTTCAACGAAGGCCGGACTTCGGTATTGCATTTCAGCTTGGAGGCTTAAAAATTAATTAATGCCTTTGGTCATTAAAAATCTGAAAATTGTAATTAAAATTATTTTTGTATAAAACGATCCAAAATTACGTTTATCGTATTTTTTATCATTTTCTGATTCAAAAAACATATAAATATGTTATATTCGGATTAAAAACAACCTCTGAAAATTAAAAATATAAAAATGATGATTAAAATTAAATTTCCGAAATCGATTTAAAAACAATTTCATCTTATTCCTTGTCTGTTCCTGATTCCAAAAACATATAGATATGATATTTTTGGATTAAAAACACGTTCAGAGAGTTAAAAAGAATAGAGATATAGAAAAGCGTGCTATCCTCCTCAGCGCAACCGCTACCGCGCTTTTCTGGATTGTTAATTTCACTGCCTTTGCCACGAGCGGTGGACAGACGATGCTACGAGTGTACGGTCTTGCGGAAAAAATGCAATGCGTTCAGTTTCATTCTGTGAGTTCTACTGAGCTGGACTAAATCAGTAAATGTTGTATTTTCGCCTTACGCGACTTTTTTCTTCTTCTCATTTTTACTAAGCCTTGTCATTATTATTTATCATATTGTTCTATTGATGTCTATGCGGTTGTTTATAATAGACATTTCTCTTTCTCTCTCTCTCTTTCTCTCTCCCCCCCCTCTCTCTCTCTCTCTCTCTCTCACCCTCTCTCTCCATGGTCCACCTTCCCCAGACTGCATTGATCAGTGATGCCATTTAGTACTTGTTAAAGTATAACCCTCTCTAAGTTTTGTCTCTTTCTCTGTCTGAGTGTCTCCTCTGGGGTGGAGAGGAGGGGGGAGGGGGGTGTCTCAAACAGGTTGTTTCTGTGAATATATAAACACTGTAATCATGTAATGTCAGCTAGGGCAGCTTCTAAATTTTATATAAATGAAGATACAACATCCATTTCTTTTTTCTTGTGTACTTCTATGTGCCAATGCCATCACTGGCTCAAACACTCCTGTTTTGTATCTAGGTATTATTCCTCACTATAGAAATCTAGTTCACCAGACTGTTGACTGGTGGAGCATAGAGAAAGGGGTGTGCAAGTTATATATGGTAAAAACCCTGAACAGGATGTCATTGTCAGTGGAATACTGCTATGCAATTTGAATAAAGAAGTCACCT
>NC_090251.1:23188689-23251189 GCF_037325665.1 Littorina saxatilis | reverse complement strand
AACAACAAGCTATAGGCTTGTTGTGCTGATTCTAAGGCACCTCATTCAAGTTTATTCGTTGAAGCAAAACAGTTAAGAATTTTGTTTTGCTTTTTGAATTGCATTTCTTTTCTAACTTAACAATTAAGTATGCTTTTTCTGCCTGTCTCTCTGACAATCACACACACACACACACATTCACACACATTCACACATTTGTGTATTTGTAGTTTGGAGGGAGAGAGGAATGCACCACAGTTTGATACTTTTGATACAACATACATGTACTGCTGACCGTGCTAGTACTAGGGTCCACTTTTCCTTCCATTACCAATCCTAGAGAGGCACTCCCTGTCTTATTTGCTTGCCTAACTAAATACATGTATACAAGTTTGGTCTAGTTTTCATTTCAGATAGACTGGGAATCCAGAGGAGAGTGGTGGTGTGTGTGTGTTTGGAGCGATTCCTCCAAAACTACTGGACCGATTATAGACTGGGAATCCAGAGGAGAGTGGTGGTGTGTGTGTGTTTGGAGCGATTCCTCCAAAACTACTGGACCGATTATTTGATGACGTCATGTCTGGGTTTTGACAGTTCAGGTTGCACTGTGGCAACCTCATTTTTCAATCAAATTCATTGACATTTTTGTCAAAGAATCTTTGACCCTGTCAGGGGCTCACATCCATGAGAGGTGGCATAGGACAAATGTCCTGGACAATGCAAAAGTGATAGGACATTTGTCCCGAACAAAAATAAATCAAAAGACATTTTGTTTTTCTGGCACCAATTTTTGTTTTTGCGGCATGTTGCTTTTTCAGAGAGAAAAAAAACTGCGAAAGAAGGCAACTGTCAACCGGCTTGGAGTATTCAGAGTTGCGACCCTTGGAAGCTGTTCTATATATAAAAAGCACATAAAGTCTCCCCAAGTTTCGTCTGGTTGGAGAGACACATCGCTTCGCAAAACATCGATAAAATAGCAAATCAAACTACTGTAAATTGGAAAGTACTGACAATGTCCGGATCAAATGAAAACATTATCGGACAATGACCACTTTGTGACAAAAACAATTGGACATATGTCCTCTTGCATGAAAAATGTATAGGACATTTGGAAAAAATATCCGTGTATGTCTGATGTCCGACTTTGCATTCTTGATCATTTCCTGAATCCAAAAATATACCTGCAGATAAGTCATGTTTAGTTTACTTTGAAAATGTGCTCAAAAGTGAATTAAAATTGGTCTTATGTTCGCATGCTTTGCGGAGACTAGCGCAACCGGTCTCTGTCTTTAGGTTTCACTAGCCAAGACTCACTACTAGTGTTGTTGACGACGGGTTTTCAGTGTTGATCTTTTGGTTTCAGGCCGACAAATTCGATTTGATTATATAAATGTTTTGATATCTCTTCACAGGACAAGTTTGTTTATGCATCTCATTGACTCTGTTTTTAAACACATAGGACTGGGTGGCCGAGTGGTAACCACTTGCGCTCGGAAGCAAGAGGTTGCGAGTTCGACCCTGGGTCAGGGCGTTAGCAATTTTCTCCCCCCTTTCCTAACCTAGGTGGTGGGTTCAAGTGCAAGTCTTTCGGATGAGACGAAAAACCGAGGTCCCTTCGTGTACACTACATTGGGGTGTGCACGTTAAAGATCCCACGATTGACAAAAGGGTCTTTCCTGGCAAAATTGTATTGGCATAGATAAAAAATGTCCACCAAAATACCCGTGTGACTTGGAATAATAGGCCGTGAAAAGTAGGATATGCGCTGAAATGGCTGCGATCTGCTGGTCGATGTGAATGCGTGATGTATTGTGTAAAAAATTCCATCTCACACGGCATAAATAGATCCCTGCGCCTTGAGTCCGAGTCTGGAGATACGCGCGCGATATAAGACTTCATATAAATAAATCTCTAGTCTGTATCTCAGTGTGAATAAGTATGTCACTGTTTGCCTTTTTTACCACAAGATTAAGACAAATACCCTGAAAACTCTTAGCAATAACAATATTCTGGGATTTTTTGTTTTTAAAGATGAACAAAAATCTGTTTAAATTTATTAAAAAAAAAAAAAAAAATCAGGGCTTAAAACTAATGTAATATTAATAAGTAAGGGAATTAATCTTACTTGATTGGACTAGGAGTTACATGTAAATCACTAAATGTGGAGAGGCAATTAACTGAAACTCAAAAGCAGGGAGGAGGTGAGAGGTGGGTGGGCTGGATGGGAGGGGTCTTCAAATGTTGGTTCTTCTGTACACAGCGTTCCTTAGTCTCGTTATAATAGATTATTATAGTTAAAGTATGTTTTGTTTTTTTAACATGACAGAGAATGAGTGAGAATGAATGATGGTGTCAACCTGAGGCAAACAGAAAAAAAATACGGCAGTCATAAAAGAAATAAATGTAGAAGTACAAAGTATGAGTGACAGTCGTAAGAGTAATTAATGTAGAATTATAATTCTGTCGAGCCTTTCCCTGTCATCAGATAAGCAATGTAAAGAAGATAAGATTAATGGCCTTCCTTTTTACATTTAGTCAAGTTATGACTAAATGTTTTAACATCGAGGGGGGAATCGAGACGAGGGTCGTGGTGTATGTGTGTCTGTCTGTGCGTGTGTGTGTGTGTGTGTGTGTGTGTGTGTAGAGCGATTCAGACTAAACTACTGGACCGATCTTTATGAAATTTGACATGAGAGTTCCTGGGTATGAAATCCCCATACGTTTTTTTCATTTTTTTGATAAATGTCTTTGATGACGTCATATCCGGCTTTTCGTGAAAGTTGAGGCGGCACTGTCACGCCCTCATTTTTCAACCAAATTGATTGAAATTTTGGTCAAGCAATCTTCGACGAAGCCCGGACTTTGGTATTGCATTTCAGCTTGGTGGCTTAAAAATTAATTAATGACTTTGGTCATTAAAAATCTGAAAATTGTAAAAAAAAATAAAAATTTATAAAACGATCCAAATTTACGTTCATCTTATTCTCCATCATTTTCTGATTCCAAAAACATATAAATATGTTATATTTGGATTAAAAACAAGCTCTGAAAATTAAATATATAAAAATTATTATCAAAATTAAATTGTCGAAATCAATTTAAAAACACTTTCATCTTATTCCTTGTCGGTTCCTGATTCCAAAAACATATAGATATGATATGTTTGGATTAAAAACACGCTCAGAAAGTTAAAACGAAGAGAGGTACAGAAAAGCGTGCTATCCTTCCCAGCGCAACTACTACCCCGCTCTTCTTGTCAATTTCACTGCCTATGCCGTGAGCGGTGGACTGACGATGCTACGAGTATACGGTCTTGCTGCGTTGCATTGCGTTCAGTTTCATTCTGTGAGTTCGACAGCTACTTGACTAAATGTTGTATTTTCGCCTTACGCGACTTGTTTACTTTTGTTGTTTTGTCCTCTTCTCTTATTTCTGTCTCTCTCACTACCCCCCGCGGGTTAGGGGGAAGAATTTACCCGATGCTCCCCAGAGGCGACTAACGGATTCTGTTTCTCCTTTTACCCTTGTTAAATGTTTCTTGTATAGAATATAGTCAATTTTTGTAAAGATTTTAGTCAAGCAGTATGTAAGAAATGTTAAGTCCTTTGTACTGGAAACTTGCATTCTCCCAGTAAGGTCATATATGTACTACGTTGCAAGCCCCTGGAGCAAATTTTTGATTAGTGCTTTTGTGAACAAGAAACAATTGACAAGTGGCTCTATCCCATCTTCCCCCTTTCCCCGTCGCGATATAACCCTTCGTGGTTGAAAACGACGTTAAACACCAAATAAAGAAAGAAAGAAATGTCTCTCTCAGCTCCACACAGAGATATACTTGTTTACAATTACATTACATATGGAAATGGGACAGGGACTTTTTTGTGCTGATTGAAATATATAGCAAATTTTAAAAGTGAGATAACACTGAATTATTTTCAAGACTACTGTACTAACATAATTTGGCAAACTCGGTAAGATGTTCTGCTTTGGTGAATAGAATAGAATTGCTTCTTATTGGTGCATAATCCACACATTTAGAGAAAAATGTGAGAAAATTAGTATTTTCACTGTTAGGCCCCTCCAATGAGAGTACGCCTCCCAATAAAGGACATATATTATGTTGTCCCTTTAAGAGTTTGTCATCACTGAACTGAACTGTACCTGTCACGGCAGGACCTCTTAATGTAGGGACACATTTGGTCTGTCCCACTCCCAAGGGTGCCCTTTCGTTAGAGGTACCACTACCATTAAACACTTTAAGGCTATCCTTAACTGAGCCCGAAGTCGGCTTCGCGAAGACTGCGAGGTCTTTTTAGCGAAAAGTAAGTGCTAAAGCTGAGTGCGGCAAGCTTTGCCAAGTAGACTTTGTGTAGTCGACTTCGCCCAATTGATGACAGGGTTTACAGTTTCCCACAGTCTTGTGGATTTTTACTCTGTCTCAAGCTGTCTCTCTCTTTGTTTCAGATATGAGGCCCCTCTGCCGGTGAAGATGGCACAGTTCAACATGCCACTTCACGTGCAAACGCCGGCAGAAGAGGAGTACATCATGGAGAGCCATTACCACGACAACGGCATGACCAGTCCCCACGAGATGGGCACCTGGATGGACGACCAGGGGGACGGTGGGGGCAAGTTTCGTCTCAAACGCCGGAGACGCTGCGGCCAGTGCGGGCCGTGTCAGGTGAAAGAGAACTGTGGCAAGTGCCAGTACTGCCTGCGTAAAGACATCCTCAAACAGGCTTGCATCTACAGAAAGTGCGTCTACCTCCGCAAGCCTGTGCCCCGCTTCCGACCCGAAGCAGCTGGCAGCAGTAGCAGCAACAGTAGTGTCGGGGGTGGGGGGATGGTGGGAGGAGGCAGCGGGGCGACCAGCGCTGGCAGCAGCAGCAGCAACAGCACTAACAAGGGCTCTCCCCAGAAGCCATCCACCACCCCCTCCACCGTGCCCAACCACCACAACAGCCAACCTACCCCCTCCCCCTCCTTACACCCCTCCTCATCCTCTTCCGTGGCGGCAGCTGCTCAGTCGGCAGAGCAGAGTTGTCAGCTGAGCCAGAACCACTTCGGCCTGCCCATCAACAACGGCGTCATGGACCCCCTGAGGGCCAGCGCCCTGGACCAGCACCGCAGCGCTCTCTTCGACGCCTCCTGCATGCTGGATCCTGCCAGGAGCGCCTACCTGTCCAGTGCGCGTGGCCTGGAGTCCGGCAGAAGCCCGGCGCTGGACCTGGGCCGCAACACAAACACGGCGGACTCCGGGTTTGGCACCAACAGCTCCATGACCACGTCCCCCGCCAGCAGTGTGACAAAGGACCGCCCCCTGCCTCCCAGGGAGCAGTTCCGATCCCCCATGGAGCAGTGGGGGGCCATGCCTTACGCGTTCCCCCGCGCCAACCCGTGGGCCCACCATGCCTTGCAGGCCAACACAGCCGCTGCCTACGGGTTCCAGTCCGGGGCCAACCCCTACGCCAATGCGTTTGGGTCGTCTTGCCGACTGGGCATGCCCGACCCCGCCAGCCACCTGGCCGCCCCTGCTCAGCCTTCCTTCCATCACAACATGCCTTTTGCGCGCCCTGACTTTTCCGCGCATGCCAACTTCCGTGCTGCGGCACCCCCCATGCAGCCCACCATGACCCCCCCTTTCTACCCACCCCCACCGCACATTCCTTCCAGTCTTCCCAACTTCCCCTCCTTCAGCCAGCTTCCTTCCAGCGCCGGCCACCACAGTACCTACCCCATGGCCCACCCGCCCATGTACCCAGCCAACTTCTACTCTTCCTTCCGCCCACCCAACGAGTCACATATTTACCACGCACAGGTCTCGACCCCGGAGTCCCCCTTCTCGCGATCTGACTCGGGTTTCCCACCGTTCCTAGGCATTGAGTCTTCGTTTGATAAGGATAACAAGAACAGAGACAGCGAGGAAGATGAAGATGATTTGAAGAAGAAGTTCAGCATCTTCCGCATTCCTTGCTTCAAGCACACGAACTGTGATTTGAGCTGTGAGGACGATGCATCCCTAGACTTTAGCAAAGCGGCAGCAGAATACTTACACAGGCAGAAAGACATGGTTGACTTGACGTGGTTGAGGGACAAAGACCCAGGCAACATGCTGCTCAAGACCACTCCAGCAATTGACGACGATCTTCAGCAGCACATGAAACGAATCTCAGGGAGGGGGGAGTGTGATGTGATAAGCATCGATGACTTCAAAATGCACGCCTTCATTCGCTCAGACGGGTTCAACAACTTGGAGATTGAGATTGACAGTCCTTCCATGGAGGCTGCCTTCAGTAAAACACTAAACCCCGTGGAGGACGCAAGCTGTAGACTGGAGAACCAGCAACTGAACAACAGCACCATCTGTGAGAAAGGTGGCGGTGATAATGATATAGACAGCAGAGATTATACTGAAAGTGCATTATTAACGGGCAAAACACTGGGGGCTACTCACAGGCAGGGTGAAAAGATAGGCTGTGTTGAAACTCTGCTTGAGAGTTCAAGACGGTCAACTTCACACACATGCAGCAGTGATTGTGCTCAAGTTTCACCGAATCAGATCCTGAACGGTGACTGCGTCAGAGTCTTGGGTGAAACGACGGCTGAAACCTTAGCGGACCAAAGACAGGAGGAATCTCGTTCACAAGAAAACTGTCACGGTTCCAGGACTCTGTCGGAGGACATGGTTGTGTGTCTGGTTCAGGAGGGGGAGGAGGGGACATTGACAGAACTGGAAGTACCAGGTGTTCATGTGCAGCTTCAGGAGGTCAGTCTTGACCATCACATCATTTCCACCTCCTCTGACCCTCGAGATCTCTTGCGTTTCATCTCCCAGCATGCCCCACCACCAGCTTCAAGCTCACCAGATCTTGTGTTCCACTTTGGGAGAGAGTCCCCTGATGACCTTGAACTTGATCCTGAAGATTTTTCCTGATGCTAATCAGGGATGGAACTTACTTAAGTGCCAGTGGAGAAGAAAGAGACATTTATTGTAAAGGAGTAGAGATCACTACTTAATCTGATAAAAAGCTTTATTCACTTATTCAACTTATTGACATTTATATATATTACGATGTTGTGCTAAAAACATTGTCTTTAAGGGGGGACAGGGTAGGCAAGCACTTTTTTTTTTTATTTTGGAAACAGCTTGCTGCTTGTTTGATTTTTGCAAGCAGAATAACCTAATTAAGGGAAACCATTTTAAATTTTGAGTGAAAAGCAATTTTGGGGGGTTTTATTCACCAAAATGTGAGAAAAACGTTATAAAATGTGCTTTTTTTAAAATGTTGCAGTTTGTGAACCAGTGCATGTCTTGATCCAATTTTTCTTCTTTGCAGCAATATGTGTGTGTTTAATAATTCTGTGTATCGAAAAGCATTTCTAAGCAATATATTATTTTAATTTAGCATTTTCAGTTACCGGTTCAGTTTTGATAAGAAAAATACATGAAATCCTAACTGTCAGACTCATAAAAACCCAACCAATGCACTGAACTCTTATTCCATACACAGAACTGATGCTGTAAAACTCATAAACAACATATACAAAAACTGAACAAATCCATCAAGCCTTTCAAAAGTTGCAACATTTTAATTGTAGCGTTTTGTCTGAAAATTACATTCAGAGAAAACAGCATTTTAAAGATTTGAACCAGTACATAAAAAAACCAGTAGCACAGTGCACCCTGAATTCATATGTTTTTATCAGAATGACCACTTTACTATGTAGGGAAAAGGATTTGACAATCAAATTATCAGGATTTTTTTTATATACATCATATGAAAACAGCCATCTTTGTTTGTACCGATATGAAAACATGAATCAGAACCAAACTGTCAGACTTATAAAAACCCAACCAATGCAGTTAACTCTTATTCCATATACAAAACTGACGCTTTACAAATCATAAACAACATAAACAAAAATGAAACAAATCCATCAAGCCATTCAAAAGTTGCAACATTTTAATTACAGATGTTTGTCTGAAAATTACATTCAGAGAAAACAGCATTTGAAAGATTCCAACCAGTACCTCAAACTAGTAGCACAGTGCAGCCTGAATTGATATGTTTTTTATAAGAATAACCACTTTACTATGATGGGGAAATGATTTGACGATCAAATTATCCAGACTTTTTTTAAAAAATCATTTGAAAACTCATCTATGTTAGTGCAGATATGAATCAAAACGAAACTGTCGGACTCATAAAAACACAAGGAATCCACTGTATTCTTATTCCATGCACAGAAATGGTGCTTCACAAATCATAAACAACATATACAAAATTGGAACAAATCCATCTTGCCATTCAAAAGTTACAACATTTTAATTACCACATTTTGTCTCAAATTACATGTAGAGAAAACAGCATGTAAAAGAGTCTCACTAGTACCCCGGTAAACTAGTACCACAGTAGAGCTTGAATTAATGGGGTGGTTTTTTTTTTTAACCAGAATAACACTTTAACTATGAAGGGGAAATGATTTGATAATCAAATTATCAGATTTTTTTGATTTAAAAAAAAAATCATATGAAAACATTAAAAAAAGTCAATTATCTGTGTTTGTGCTGATATGAAAATATTGATCAGAACCAAACTGTCAGACTCATAAAAACCCAACGGATGCACCGATTTCTTATTCCATTGCATAGAAATGATGCTTTACAAATCATCAACAACATTACATAATTATATATACACAAATGGAACAAAGCTATCAAGCCATTCAAAAGTTGCAACATTTTAATTACAGTATTTCTGTGCTCAATCCTAACACTGCAGCAAATTTCTGTAAAGCTGAATGTCCCTTTCCATGTACCAACTTGGTCATACGCGGATAAGCGTTGCAAACACCGGGAGAAGAGTAAACAACTGCAGACTTGAATGGACACTCATATGCACTCCAGATGCAGGGCCTGTGCAAATCCTTGGGCTGATGCATCACCTTCTTTCATAATCAGACTGCTATCAGACAAGCATTCAGTACAGGATATAAACCTTTCAGCAATAGATTGAGCTGATCAATGTTGACAAAAGCCCAACACATGTCAGCGGAGTGACGTTGCACAGTACCAGTATCCATATCTGCTTGTGATGGGTCAGAAGATGGCAAAGTATCTGTATCTTCTTATGGTTGGTCAGAAGATGGCAAAGCTGATGTTTCTGCTGTGGAGGGGGGTAGTTCCGGTTTAGCAAACTTTTCCATCAGGTCAATCTTTCTCCTCGCTGCCACCACAGGAGGACTGGCTCTCCCCTTGCTCCAACCTAATAAATACACAAAAACTGATTTAATATTTGATACAACTGTCCATGGTTTTTGTTTGTAATAAGCTGCAAATTTTAAGACTCAATATAAACGTCAACAAGTGCTTGTACTTTATTTTGCAAATGACCATGTTACATGGGGTGTACCTCAACTTTTTGGCTAGGCTGGTAAATCAGAAATCCCAATCAGCCCCCAACCACTGAACCAGGCGGGTTTTCTTACAACCACCTCAGCGGCTCGTACCCACATATGTCGGTTGACGAACACACACACACACACACACACACACACACACACACAAAAGACATTCATTAATTGGCCCCTATCACAAAATGTACATGTCAAGTTTACTATGGGATTTGAGTAACCACACAATCACATACACACAGGAACTAATACTGAAACTAGCTGAATTATTTTCTTTCTTTCTTTCTTTCTTTTCATATTTTTCTTTTAAAATTAATTTATTTCATCACACTTGCTATGTATTTGCTTGTTTCCTGTCTGTTGTCTGTTTTGTGTGTGTGTGTGTGTGTGTTCTGTGTGTGTGTATACATTTTCAGATTTCCTAAACCTAGCACTGTTTGCAGGTGATCTTTATGCTTTTGATTCATGAGTTGCATCCCCAGTCCTTTAGTTTAACTCTTTTTTTTTCTTTGGTGAAGTAAATTGGATCTATTTTTTTTATTCCTTAGTTAATGGAAAAGATTTGACAACAATATTGCTGTCAATGATAGGTTGGTCAGCCATGCTGGTGTAAACCAATACTTTAGAATTAGAGAACGCTCTCTAGTAGGGTACTTATTTTCCTACGGTCAATGACCAGAAACAGAAACTGTGTCAGTCGTACATCGCTCAGATGCTGCTTCTCAGTTTGACCCCAGACAAAGAATACTGATGACATGTTACACCATAGTAAGCTCTCAAGGACTGGCCAGCGAAGAACAATAAAATAGGGGTTGTGAAGACGATATCACAGAGATGATCGAGGGAGGGAGGGGGGGGGGGGGGGGGTGTGCGGCGGCGGCATGGTCAGTAAATTGGATCAAGAAACCCGCAAAATACTTCAGACACAAACTGTTTATCATTTACCTGCAAACCCTAACACATTCTTACAACAACAACAACATAACGATGTGCAATAAATCACGTTGTCAAACAAACAAGATCGAAAAGAGAAAGAAGCAAAACCCACCTCGTCGAGTCAAGAATCTTAGAATGTCGTCTGCTCAAATACGATCATGTTGGTTCATTTCGGAGAGTTGTTACTTCCTTCTACTGTTCGCTGCTGCTGGTTCATCTTTCTCTGATATTTCTTGTCACTATGCCGAACATTTCCAATGTTAGGGTTGTTCTCCGCAGCTCAAAACTTTGAAAAATGCTGCTGAATCGGTGAAAACGTCATGGATTTGTTGACACCGGGGGACTGATAAGTTGTCTACTGCGCTTGCGCCAAATGCCTTTGACCTACATATATTTGCATATATTAATTCCGGGGTTTCGGTTGGAACGGATTCTCTCTCTTTGTGCCTATGTCAACGGAAATTCCCCAACGGTGATGACGTCATCTTGAAGAACGGAAATTTCCACACAGTTTGAACAGCGAAGGGTCATGTCATGTGCGCACATTTACCAGCACGGAGTATCCAAAGTTGACCATTTTTTCGATTTTTTTGATAAAACACAGACAAAAACAACAAAACATCGGTTTGAAAATGGTTTTATTTACATGAATACATGTCTAAAATGACAAAAGCAGATTATTGAATGCATTCCAGGATGTTCAAAGGTGTGAAAAATGCAACAACCCCAAAAAGGTGTATGAGACCAAAAATAACTCATTTTGCCTACCCGGTCTGCCCTTAAAACCTTATGTCTTTGATGCTCACTTGTACCCACGTATACTGTTAGTTATACTATGTGTATAGGTCATTAGGTGTATTTACTTGCAGAATTGTGCAAGTAGAGTTTAGCCTGTACCTGTATGTCTGATTGAAAAAAAATATCATATGAGATTATAAGTAGGTAAACCATGCTTATTAGCCGGTATGATTAAATAAAAAAAGTACTCCATAGTTTTTTCTTTTAATATTATTAATTAATTCCATATTAATCTTTTACCAATGTTCATGAATGTTAAGCAGATGGCTTGTCTTTTTAATCTTCACTCATAGCGTTTTTAATCTGAGGTTTAGTTTTGTGTACACGAGTAACTTACTTGCCTGACACTGACGGTGACAAATTAGCTTTTTAATGAAAGTGAGAAGACAGGTTTTGTCAATAATCATGCCTGTGACTCTGATTTTCACAAACTGTTCAGCTCATTCCAGCACTGCAGCATATTATTTCTTTTTTTGTGTGTTACTTACAATTAAATCAAGTGTTAACACGGACAGCATGAATAGAACTAGAGCTGGAAGTGGAAGAAGGTAAAAATTGTTGTACAAAATGTAGTATGAAATGTAGGCATGCCATTTAGAATACGTGATGAATGTCCAGTCTTAAGTTTTAAAGGCACACTCCTCGTGAAAACCGTGCGGCTCACCATCTCCAGGCTTTTACATGAGATAAAACCACCCAACCGCTTGGTCACATTCCAAAAGTCAACACCCTCACTACTTGCGGGAGTGAGTTGGAACTGTTGGATGCCCCCGCCCGCGGGTTAGGGGGAAGAATTTACCCGATGCTCCCCAGCATGTCGTAAGAGGCGATTCTGTTTCTCCTTTTACCCTTGTTAAGTGTTTCTTGTATAGAATATAGTCAATGTTTGTAAAGATTTGTCAAGCAGTATGTAAGAAATGTTAAGTCCTTTGTACTGGAAACTTGCATTCTCCCAGTAAGGTCATATATTGTACTAGGTTGCAAGCCCCTGGAGCAATTTTTTGATTAGTGCTTTTGTGAACAAGAAACAATTAACAAGTGGCTCTATCCCATCTCCCTCCTTTCCCCGTCGCGATATAACCTTCGTGGTTGAAAACGACGTTAAACACCAAATAAAGAAAGAACTGTTTGATGAATTAATGTCAACTGTACACAGAGAGCGCCCAGGCTGTTCATTTTTGGTATGTGACCAAGTGGAGGGTGGGTGGTCTTATCGCATGTGAAAGCCTGGCCAGGTCTGAGACTGTGAGTGTGAGTCTAACTGCATGGGTGTTACTCTTCCGGCTTTTGCCGGATTTCCTGTTTTTGAAAAAATCTGAAGCCGGAAATTCCGGTTTTCCGGGTTTTCAAAAAAAAAAACAAAAAAAAAAGCTTCGTTTCGCTAAGTTGAAATAACGAGCAGCGGTTCCGATCCGACTTTTGACACCGGTTCGCGTGCTTTCTCAATTCGCTCCCTTGGATTTGCCGCCATCTTGCTTATTATGATTTGGTTTCGTCGGTGTCCAGAAACTTTCTTTCAAACTTGAGCATTTTGGACCCCTGCCTTTCAGTTTTTTTGATTTTTCCCAGTAACACCCATGTAACTGTTTTCACGAGAAGGAGTGTGCCTTCAAGTAACTGGGCTGTTGAATACGTAAATCAGGTGTACCATCCTAGATGGTGTACTTAGCTTGAAAAGAGCTTTTGCTAAAGGATAGTATTTTTAGTTTTGTTATTAGAACAGTTTTGAGTAGTGTTAGCTGTAGTACATATTTGATACGAATGCACATGGAACCAGTTTTTGGTTCATTCATAGTCAGAAGGAAGGGATTTGTGATGAAGGAAGAAATGGGATGTCACTGTTGATGGTGAAGCTTCATGTCCTACAGGCGTTGGGTTGTAGGCCTATTGAGGACTAGTTGTCAGCACCAGGGAAAGTAACAGTTTAGCTGTTCCAGTGATAAGTATTTTGATATAATTAACAATTAATGAGAATCAAAGAAATGGAATTTAAAGCTGTTTAGATGAGGGGGTAGCTTTGACTAAGTGAAGTGCAGTTACAATTTTGTTTCTTTCCCAAATTATGGAGTGCTTATTCGTTGTGAGGGTTTGTCTTTGAGTCCTTGTGTAATACAATGTAAAGCATTATACCAATTATAATTCTTGAGATCACAAAACAACCTTTGCTCATGATAATGATATTTTGTGCATCTAAACTGTAAAACCTAAGATGGTTTCTGGTTTTAAGAGTTGAAATTGTCTCATCTTTTCACATTTATGACTTAACAGAGCATAATTAAATAACCCTACTAGGATTCAAAAGTTTATGATGACCTAGGAAAACTTAAAACCCACACTCTGACTAGCCATATGTGACAAAGTAAATAAAAATAGATCAGGTCTGAAATACCTTTTTAGGTTGAACTTGCAGTACAACGTAGCACATGGATGTTGTTTTACTTTTGTTTCTTATCATTCTGACAGTACTACAAAAAATCTTAGCAAGACAAATTCAGCAAAGCTGCATCAGAAGCTGAATGCAGTTTTTTGTTTAGAACAAAAGTGTCTTGAATGGAAAATTCTCTTCAGTTCCCGCCTTTAAGGTGACACCCATCCCCCCCTTTGAAATAAACTATGCTAGTGTATTATTCCCCTTTAAGGTGACACCCATCCCCCCTTTGAAATAAACTATGCTAGTGTATCATCCCCCTTTAAGGTGACACCCATCCCCCCTTTGAAATAAACTATGCTAGTGTATCATCCCCCTTTAAGGTGACACCCATCCCCCCTTTGAAATAAACTATGCTAGTGTATCATCTCCCTTTAAGGTGACACCCATCCCCCCCTTTGAAATAAACTATGCTAGTGTATTATTCCCCTTTACACTTCCCTCTCCAAGAAATCAGAAATGACAGGATAATTATTCATTTTTTTGAAAATGAAATTTTGGGTTATCTTTGGAAGAAATAGTCATTTTGCTAAGGAAAAAATTAGCAAAATGTAGTGTTATAACTTAGATTATAAAGTGGACTCGTATTGATTGTTACATTTTGGTGTTGATTTAAGCGTGGAAATTATACCAAAATAATAGGTATTATTGTACTCCTCATTCTAACACAACAACTCAACAAGAGGTTATTTTTCTACACATACTTCTGGAAAGACGACATTGACTTAACTTACACAAAAGAGACATGGTGTTAAGAAAAAATTGGTACACTGTACTCGTTGCCTGTGGTAAACTTGGTGCATAGTTGGTATTGTTATGCATTTACTAAATCCTGTTCGCACAAATCTATGGAACTCTTTACTCTCTTGTACATAGTCTTTTTTTTAACTTTTTTTTTTTACAAGGAGTCTTATTTTTCTGGTGTGTATGGTTCCTTCTCTTTGCGTGCTCTCAGTGCGATTTTATCTTCCGTCTACAAAATTTATCAGGGATCTTTATTGACTTTAATGCATTTTCATTTTCGGTACGGAAGGATATTTTCCAATTCCATTTGAGTTCAACCTGTTTTATACTTCTGGGTAACAATACTAAAATGAAATGTGGTATATCATGCGTATTTCATTGATTTTATGAATGCTCCTTGTGACGTCGTTTTCATGTTGCTTTGCATATATATGTGGATTGAAGGTTTTACAGATTGTTTAGAACAAAACTTACCACATGGAGGCTTTTGTTTTTGTGAAAAAGTATTTCAATATTATAATTTTACTCTTTCAGTGTTGTTTTTGTGTTACTGACAAATATGATGAAACCCCAGAGGTTCGTGCAAAATAAAAAAAATAAAAAAGAACACAGGAAATTTTGAAATATGAAATGGAATCTGTTACGAATACAAACTTTAAGGAAGCTAGCCTTCAAAAGCTTACATGTAATCGGTCACATTTTTCGTTTTCCTGTCTTTTTCCCCTTCCCATCGTTATTATGATAATAAACTGTAATGATCTTGACTTTACGAGAAGAAATGGTTGTCTTGTTTTACTTTTTGGCTCACGTAAGTGTAGCCTATGCGATGATAAACTTTGTCTGTCTGTGCGTGCGTGCGTGCGTGCGTGTGTGTGTGATAGAAACTTTAACATTTCCGAGTCTATGGATAAAGCTCGCATAAGAAGATTACGTCTCGGTGAAAAGTGTTTGACGTGGGTGATAGAAACTATTTGAAGACGTCACATTATGACGTAAGAGGGTTGGACGTCACGCAAAGGAATTACTGAAAGTCTCGGTCATTGTTATTGTGAGCGGGCCGAGACTAATTGGCAGATCCAGGGTCTCCCTTTCTTGCACAGTTTCACCTATGCTTACTGTGTGTGTGTGTGTGTGTGTGTGTGTATGTGTGACAGAGTGATTGAGTTTGTGTTACTGTTTGTCGATTTCTTACCTGAGCCTTGAAGGCTTCGCCTCTTGTTGTTATGTACACTGGTTTTAGATCAAGTCATCTAATAATTCTTTTTAAAAATCACTGGCACAGGTGTTTTTTTCCAAATTCTTCTAAGAGAGTAAGAATGCTGTTATTTGTTCAAACCATCTGTCTGATCAAGAAAAAAATATCTTTAGGCAGTGAACAAACTGCAAAAAGCTAGGTGTCATTTTTGCCGGCCGGAAAACTTTAACGTTGGATATTTCTTGGACACTATTCAGTCTATCAGTACCAAATTTGGCAAGATGGTGTATGATGACAAGGCCCCAAAAAACATACATAGCATCTTGACCTTGCTTCAAGGTCAAGATCGCAGGGGCCATAAATGTTGTCTAAAAAACATTTTCTCTGAAGTTTTTGAGATTTAATACCTCACCTATATATGATATATAGGGCAAAGTAAGCCCCATCTTTTAATACCAGTTTGGTTTACCTTGCTTCAAGGTCAAGGTCACAGGAGCTCTTCAAAGTTGGATTGTATACATATTTTGAAGTGACCTTGACCCTGAACTATTGAAGATAACTGTTTCAAACTTAAAAATTATGTGGGGCACATGTTAGGCTTTCATCATGAGACACATTTGGTCACATATGATCAAGGTCAAGGTCACTTTGACCCTTATGAAATGTGACCAAAATAAGGTAGTGAACCACTAAAAGTGACCATATCTCATGGTAGAAAGAGCCAATAAGCACCATTGTACTTCCTATGTCTTGAATTAACAGCTTTGTGTTGCATGACCTTGGATGACCTTGACCTTGGGTCAAGGTCACATGTATTTTGGTAGGAAAAATGTGTAAAGCAGTTCTTAGTGTATGATGTCATTGCTAGGTTTAGCTGAAGGTCAAGGTCATGTAAAGGTCAAGGTCAAGCATGTGAGTCGTATGGGCTTTGCCCTTCTTGTTGGGTTATATCCTTGCTGTTTTGGAACTTTTTTTTCTTTTACTCTAAGCTTATAACTTCTGTACCTGATAATGATGTGCTGAATGTTTTATTTTAATGCAGTAAAAGCTCAACACACCATTCTGTTATGAATTGGGGGGAAAGTACTTGTCTATTGCTTCCGATTTTTTGTCTGTTGCTTTTGACTTTTTCCCAGTTTCTACTAGGTTACTTCAAGTTATATCCAACATTCTGTGGCTCAGTTTTCATTGGATTAGGGACAGAGGCAGAAAAAAAGATCACGAAATCATACTTGCGAAATGTAAGTTTTGCTCAAAAGAACATATTTTTTGGATGGTACGTACGTGTCGCTCATTTGGCTTTTGCCCAACTGGTCCCCTCTACCCCCACCCCATTATTTAAACAAAAAAAATAATCTCTGTATCTGTTTAGTTTGGAGGACAAGATGTCTATGTAAGAATAAAGTGTGTTCCCCTTAAGTGTAACTCCTACTGTACCTTTGATGTCGGGCCCTTGCGAAGAGAGAACACCTAAATAAAGTACATGTGCAATTTGCATTGTCCCCTGGGGAGTTATGCATGAGTGACGTCTAAACGTTTAGGCGGCGTGCAAACAGCGAGTGCCGCCAACCGCGAGCTACACGGTATGCACGGGTGGCGACTACACGCTTGTACCACCGAAACTGGCGACTAAATTTAGACGTGCTCCGGAGGTCGTCTAAATGGTTTACACGCCGACTTCAGTGAACGAATGGCCATTTTCATGGTTTTCCGCCATCAAAGTCGACGAATATTTTCGCCGTAATCGTTTTTAGACAGAACCGAATAGTTGGAAGTGCTGGACTAAAAATTTTTGTTTGTTTGCGAGATTCACTTCCCTTGTCATATTATTTTAGAACCAACACCGACACCGATAAGATTAGCGAAGACATCTTTGATTCGTTTCAGAGCAAAGTAGCACTGACCCATATTTCACTGGTGCCGTTTTTGACTCTCAGCTTTTACGCGACAGGCACCCTCTTGCTCGTTTCATCTTTTGCGCCTCCATTTCTCCACGCTCTCCGTCCCACTGACCCATATTTCACTGCTCTCCGTCTCTGAATAGTCGAACTCCCCGTGCGAGGAAGCGGGAGGATGTTATCGAATGACCCTAGCGCATGCGCGAAGGAAGGAATTCCTTGTTATAAAAATAGATTGACTGGTGACCTTGCTTTACACGGCAACTTGAAAGTCGGCGGTCTGGTCGTCACCCGTGCATACCGACTGAGCGCCTGCGGTAGGCGGCGACTTTCAAGTCATGACTTCGCTGAAGTCGGCGTGTACTTTCGACGTCACTCATACATAACACCCTGGTCTGGTAAATTCAGCCAAGTGTCAAAGACCACCTGCAATGTAGGAAGACTTTTTGCGGGTCCAAATCCGTACTCGCATCACAGGTACCACTGTGCTTGAATCTCCACACACTTTGCCTGCAAGTTGATTTGCTTTTGAATAAGTTTTTCTAAGCAACGTTCGTACCATTAATGAAACCTATTAATTGCTCTAGGCTCGCAGACTTTCTATATGTGTGGAAAATGTAGGTCAAGCTAAATTCTCTAGTGCTTTTTCTTCAGTCATGCGATCTACTACTACGATGACCTGGTATGCTGACTGTGACTTTGAGGTGACAGCACCTGTCATATCAGTCATGCTGAAGGTTTACTTGACCTGATTTTAAGGGTGTGTATGGAAAGGGGGGGGGGGAAGCTGCAGTCAAGTACAGTGGTACCTGCGATGTGAGGCCCCTCCAATGAGGACAGGCCTCCGAATAAAGGACACCTTCTCTCGTCCCTTTGTCTATCATCTTGAGGAAAACGTACCTTTTGTGAAAGGCCACTTGCAATGTAGGGACACTTGGTTTACCCCACCCCCCGCGGGTTAGGGGGAAGAATTTACCCGATGCTCCCCAGCATGTCCTAAGAGGCGACTAACGGATTCTGTTTCTCCTTTTACCCCTGTTAAGTGTTTCTTGCATAGAATATAGTCAATTTTGTCAAGATTTTAGTCAAGCAGTATGTAAGAAATGTTAAGTCCTTTGTACTGGAAACTTGCATTCTCCCAGTAAGGTAATATATTGTACTACGTTGCAAGCCCCTGGAGCAAATTTTTGATTAGTGCTTTTGTGAACAAGAAACAATTGACAAGTGGCAGGCATGAAAATTCTCCGTATTTTCCGTATTTTTGAAAAAAATAAACCGTATTTTTTTTTATTTTCCGTATTTTTCCGTTTTTTTCTTTTTTTTCTCCCTTGTCATAGTTATAGTAAAATAGTTTTTGGGGCCATGTTTGAATCCAATTTTAAGGCTCAGATAGCCCCAGATTGCACCCTTGAAAAAAAAAAATTCCGGGGGGGGCATGCCCCCGGACCCCCCTAGAAGTCCTGGCGCTTCGCGCCTGCGAAACTTGGCGCTATGCGCCTGCGAATTTTTTGTTCAGTATTTTTTTTTTTTCAGTTTTCATGCCTGAAGTGGCTCTATCCCATCTCCCCCCCCTTTCCCCGTCGCGATATAACCTTGAACGGTTGAAAACGACGTTAAACACCAAAGAAAGAAAGTTGGTTTACCCCAAGGCTGTCTTTTCATTGAAGGTACCACTGCAGTTAAGTGTGAAGACATAAATACACAAGTTGTTTCATGTGGCCGTTCATACAGTTAGGTATGCTTTGGGGGAACACATCAAGTTCTTGTCCTCATATCAGATTATGTAGTCTATACAAAGCTCCTATAAAATAAGATTTAAAAAAACCTTTATGTCTCTGGCAAGAGCCAAATGGATCTGCCTGTGTCCTGTCAGCTGGTGCTTTAACTTTGTATCTGTTTACACAGTTTTACTTTTACCCTTAAAGGTTTCAACAAAATGGTGCAACTTGTGCAAACCTGTGCCAACTTTTGCCTGCTTATCATTTTCCGTTATGTTCACTGCTTGTCATCGACGAATATTAGACTTGTTTACCACTACGGGGCAAACTATGGCTTTTTACGAAGGTTGTGCATACAGTTCGTCTGAAGCTTAACAATTTTGCTAAGGATGTTCCTTTTTTGTCTTTTTTACACAATCTAAACTGCTAAATGTCTGTTTTTATAGTTTCATGCTTTAAAGATACAGTCCGTCTTGTGCAACTCAACATGTTCATCACCACAGATCTGGCCTGGCTTGGAATCTACAGCTTGGCTGTGACGTGTGCAGGGTGGGAATAGTTTTGTCAAATGAAATACATAGATTTTCCCGCAGTGGGGCACTGCGGTTATGAAATTAAAGGCCCCTCCTGTTTTTTGAACCGCAGGAGCTTTCTAGTTTGCTGTTAGGTAGATTTTTGGTTCCTCTTTCCTGTCATGCTCTCTTTTTCTTCATGAATTCTTTTCTTTTTTCTGCCTTCTTGCTCATTCACCTGTATTTTTTCCAAAAATCTCCTTCTTGCCGCTTGTCTCGCGATTCATGTATAGTTTAATCTGTTAGTGTTCTGATGTAAGTCCAGCAGTAGATAGGTTAAGCCTATTTTAACATACTGGAAACTGGTAATCTTCCAGTAGGTATTAATTTAGTTTTACTAAAGCCTGCTGGGACACAAGTAATGGGTTAGTGCATTTGTAAACAGGAATCGCTTGACAAGTGGCCCCCTTCATCCCCCCTTCCTCGTCCTGATATGGCTCTGCGTAGTCGGCTGGACGTTAAGCAACAAATAAACAAACAAACAAATACATAGATTTACATTGGTGTCATGTAGGAAATGAATTCAACAACACAAATTCTCTCTATGCATGGAAAGCACCCAGGCTATATAGACTTGGTGTGGGTTCGCGTTGAAGGGTGCTCTTTTTTTGATCTAAAAATCCAAGCCAGATCTGTAATGGTAAACAGCATAGTGTATGTGAGATGGTGAGTACCAGCTGAGTGGACATCGATTTGGTTGATTTCTTCGCTTTTGATGAATTTAAAAAAATAAACAATAATGGTAGGTTTTGGTTTTTTTATTCTGAATTTTGGAACGTTTTGATGCATTCGTTTGGGGGAAAAAGCTCCTCCCCAACATTTTTTCAAAAATGATTGGATTGTTACAGTTGCTTACGGCAGAGATAGAAGCTATTAAAGCGTTTAGTTATACAGTTTAGTCGCTTGTTTAAAGTCTGCTAATGAAAAGCATCTTTGATTTTACGATTGTATTTTGTTATGGGACCACTGTTGTGAAATTAATATTTTGTGTTACTTGAGATTGAACTTTTGTTGTGTTGATGCTGAAAACCATATAATAAGTGTTGTTTTGCTATGAACTATGTACTTTGCTAAGGCACTGACCCTGTTGGATATGACGTACATGTATGCATCTTGATCACAGTTGACCCAGTCGGCTTTTTGTTATTTTGATATTATCATTGTTTTACACAGAAAAGTAACCAGCTTTACATATCATTATCATAATTCATTGGCATATGTTGACATTGTGGGGGAAAAAATTATGTTGTCTCATTGTAATAATGTGTTCTTCGGTTTTACTTGATTTTCTGTTGTTTCTGGAGTTTGTATGGTTTTTGTGAGGGGGAAGGGGGTTGTTTGTTTTGGAACAGGTTCTCAAGAGTGTTTCTCACTTGTGGGCAGTTTATGACGTATGTCTGAAAACAAATGTGATACATGTAGTTTTGTTCCTTCAGCCCGACTAACTGACCAAAATAACAGAGGCACTTGTTTATACAGCAGCATACTACATGCATGTCATTTGGCGGCGTTAAGATTAGACAAAGGCTATAGATTTAGTGTGTTCAGTTTGCAAGTGCTCATATTTAAAACAAGAGATAGTATAAACGGTCAGTTGAAGAAGCCTGTGGTTTTGCATATGATAAAGCCTAAAACAGACAAATTTCTTCTTTTTTTTCCCCCTATGTTCCCGGCTACGCTAAAATGTCAATAAAGTCTTTAGGGTGAAGTCTGCGGTCTGCTGCAGTGACTGCCGTTTCCCACAGCTTCTTATGGGCCTTCACTGCAATGCGCGGGCCTTGTCTGGTGTCGGGTGTCAATTTCTTCTGACACATAACTTCGTTCTTATTTTCATATGCAACTCAGCAGATAGTATTATAGGTCAGGTCAGCTCATTGAGCCTGTGGTTTTGCATGATAATTCGGGAATAAAAAAATTTCTGACGCATAACTTCGTTCTTTCTGCTTTTCACAGAGGCTTGACACATGCAAGACATAAAAGTTGTGTCAACTTTCTCTTCCTTTAAGTCTAAAAGTAAAATAACAACAAAATAATTTGTGTACATTTAGCTAGCACCTTGCTTCAGCTTGCGCTATTGAGAGATGAAGCTGCATCATATTATTTTCAAACTTTGGGGAAAATTACCGGGAATTGAAATCCACCTGATACCTGTCTCAGTGAATAATATTTTGCTTGAGAATCTTGCAGAAGAGGTGTCTGATAAACCATACCTTTGGTAAGCCTCACAAAATGCTAAATATACCGCACTATAAAGCCTTCAGAAAGTCTCGCAGAAAGCAAAAATGTCATACTAATCCTTCAAAAAAAGTCTCACAGAATGCTAAAAGGTCACATTTCCATTTTTGTTGATGCACGAACGACCATTTTAGACATGTAATGTAATGTGTACATTTTCAGTTGACAAATTTAAGCCAAGTTCTAGAGCTTAAAAAACATGATTGATCTTTTCGTTTTCTGACATTGATGTAGACCCACACTTTTTTTTTCCGCTCCACCTTTTCAAAAGCCCTGTGGCATTAAAGTGTAGTGACAATGTTATCTTTGAATTGCACAGAAAGGGACCAGGCTGTATGTAAGTAGGTCAGGTAAACACTGCCCCATAGGGTATCCTGTATACAGACATACATTCACAGTGGCAAAGCCTCACCCATGTAATAGCTGTACATAGATAAACATCACAGTCACCCTGCCACTTTTAAGGGAATGGTTTTTGGTAAATATGGAGTGGGATTTTTGCACCTTCAGAGGGGTGGGAAGGTGGTGAGAGGAGAATGATGCCCGGGAGATATATGCCAGTATTCAACAAGAAAATCGTTTGTTGACTATGAACATCCCTGTCAGTGTTACAGGAAGGTTCTTTAGTAAATATGACATGGAATTTTTTGCACTTAACCATGAATGGTTGAAAACGACGTTAAACACCAAATAAAGAAAGAAAGAATTTTTTGCACTTTTTTCAGATGGAGGGGGTGCAGAGGAGAGAATGTATACATAATAATAATAATAATATGGGAGATTTTTTCGAGTATTCAAGAGTAAAATACTCAGTTAAAAAAATGATGGGTTCTATTTGGAAAATTACATTCTTGAATCATCGACATAGTCAATGTTTGTAAAGATTTTAGTCAAGCAGTATGTAAGAAATGTTAAGTCCTTTGTACTGGAAACTTGCATTCTCCCAGTAAGGTAATATATTGTACTACGTTGCAAGCCCCTGGAGCAATTTTTTGATTAGTGCTTTTGTGAACAAGAAACAATTAACAAGTGGCTCTATCCCATCTCCCCCCCTTTCCCCGTTGCGATATAACCTTCGTGGTTGAAAACGACGTAAAACACCAAATAAAGAAAGAATCATCGACATTTACACTTTCGTTAATGAAACCAAGGGCATAATGTCGGCTCACTTTTTCCAAGGGGATTGCTCCTGTGTTTGGTTAGAACGCACTGTCCTGAAGAGTGAGACAGATGTGCTTACTCAGCAATTATTTCCGCTGAGTTACAGTTGTCAAAGAAGGAAATTGTCAGCTGCTTTTAATGATAATTTTTTTGTGTGTACTTACCAAACATTTAATGACAAAACATGGACTTTTGTTTTGTCAATAATTAAATGTTCAATGACTCAAACATTTTTGGTTTTGTTATTTTTGACTTTTGAACGTTTTGTTTTTAGAAAATTAGTGGTATTTGTTTTTAATCATGTTTGCTGTCTTTAGTAATATTTGTGTGTGCCTGACTGTGAGATGTTTGTGAGGGGAAACCTAAATGTTGTCTCAGGAATGACAAAAACCATGTGAATTGTAATTTTAATAAATGTAGGCCTTTTCCCCCTCCTTGTCTGATTTTACACTAAATGTGGTTGTCTCTTTTTACATGTACTTTGAAAAAGAAATTATCATGAAAAAGATTGGGTTTATTGTCTGAAGAAGTTTTATTGTCAAATTTGTGGTTTTGTTGAATACATATATTGCAAAACCATTTTGCTGAAATTGTATTCTACGTGTGTCCTGGAAACCCACTACAGTCGTGCAAGCGAAGTTTTATATATCACCACTTTTTTAAAGACGAGCAAGATTTATGAAGTTTATGCATTTTTCAAGGTTATATTGCAGGGTGTAAAAAAAAAGTCTTTTTTTGTGCTTACACATTCATACATTGTAGTTTTGGTTGATGATGCATATTACATTGTATTTCTTGTATTTGAGAATAATCCTTTGCGCCAAGCTCAGTGGGAAAATTCCCCATTGATACATTGAGATATTCATTGTTGACCAATTTTCCCACAGTGCTAAGTTTTTGTGTTGTTCTTTTATCCTGGAGAGTGTTAGGATGTGCTTCAATTGCAGTTGTCCAATGGTGGCTTTTAAGCTTACACACACACACACACACACAGAGGGGAATGTCAGCATTGAGGTGCTTAAGAGGACTGTGCCTCTATGCCCAGAATTGAGTGTCAAAAGAATAAGTGTGCCTGTGATAGTAGACCATAGACCAAATATTTTACTTTGACAAACTCTGGCAAATCAGATCAAACAGAGGCACCGGAAAAATGGTCTTATTTTCAAAACCAACACATCGTTTATGGCCAATGACTCTTTCTGTAACCTGAAAAATCTACGTGTTATTATGGATAGTGTAATGCTGTCATTTTAATTTAACATTTACGCCATTTCACCAGAAGGCAGTCTGTTATAGAGGGTCAGTGAACTGTTATCTGTGAATGATGTCATATGAAACCCATTCTGATTAAAAGGGGTGGAACGCTTACTGAGAAATTTAGCTTCATAACATTTTGAATTACTCCTTTACTATTTCTATATGAACACTTCCTCCTTTTCCCGGCATAATTCAAAATTGCATTTTATTGCAAGACTTTACCAATTTTTTGCAAGAATGGGTCACATAAATCAATAGGTGGATAAAGTCTAATACCTGTATACTTTTTGAAGTATGTTATACAGTGAAACCTCCCTGTAATACCCTGATTCAAGACTTCCCCAATGCCTTCTGCTCATAATGTGTATAAACGCACCTCCACTTCTAAGAGAAAAACTCCTTCCCTTCTCATAACCTGGCGGTCCTCCTCCCTGATATGGCCCTTCGTTCCCCCCGCGGGTTAGGGGGAAGAATTTACCCGATGCTCCCCAGCATGTCGTAAGAGGCGACTAGCGGATTCTGTTTCTTGTATAGAATATAGTCAATTTTTGTAAAGATTTTAGTCAAGCAGTATGTAAGAAATGTTAAGTCCTTTGTACTGGAAACTTGCATTCTTCCAGTAAGGTAATATATTGTAGTACGTTGCAAGCCCCTGGAGCAAATTTTTGATTAGTGCTTTTGTGAACAAGAAACAATTGACAAGTGGCTCTATACCATCTCCCCCCTTTCCCCGTCGCGATATAACCTTCGTGGTTGAAAACGACGTTAAACACCAAATAAAGAAAGAAAAGAATATGGCCCTTCGTGGTCGGCTGGGCGTTAAGCAAACAAACAAATCAAAAAACCTGGCGGTCCTGCAAGGGAGGTTCCAATGTATTTAGTAGGGTAAGCCAGGTTCCACTGTATTTAGTAGGGTAAGCCAATATGTGAACAGATTTGTATATGAAGGGTGAGGTTTGGGATGCTTTTGCTATCGTTCAATTTGTAAAAACACAGCAACAAAACTGTTGAAAGCGGTTACACTTGCAGCTGGAAAGACAACTCCTTTGGAACATTCCTGCTATTTCTGAAACTAAGATTTTTATGCATGTGCTTATAAGTGGTGACTGTTGTGTCCTGTCTTGTGTGTCAAAACATTCTTACTGCAATAACTTCAAACTCCAAGATCAACAACCGACTTTTTTCAACCTTTCAATAGGAGGCATATTTGCCCGTGTCTACTTTTGTTGTCAGTGTGATGTACAGTACATGTATTGCTGTTGGTACTAACTTGAAACATGACTTCTGTCTGATGGTAGTACATCCGAACTGTTGTATAATCTTTACACTATGAAGATATATATGTATATGTGATCACTTATATGGCTGCCAGCTGCATTTCATGACTAATACAGATTATGAAATCAAAAGGCTGGATCTTCTTTTGCTGTCGAAATTTACGCTGAGCAGTTTCCATTAAAAATTTATGGAATTTCAGGAAAAGTTCAAAAGTGATCGTGTGTGTGTGTGTGTGTGTGTGTGTGTGTGTGTCAGCTTGAATATGTTTAATACGGAAGGCATTCATTTTCACAAGTAAACTGCTAATCACCAGAGACAAAGAATTCCAACACATTTGTAGAACACCACATTTATTTACAAATCATCAATTTTGCTTAGAGTCCCAGGTGAAAAGGCAGCACAATGCAAGCATGCATTTTCAGTGCCCAAACAGCATTCAATGCTTTTACCATGATGTATACTTGCAACATTCACCAAACAACTTCAGGGAGCATGTACACATAATTATCTGTAGATACTCTCCCACTCTTTTTTACCTCTCCCTCTCTCACAAACAGTCTCTCTCTCTCACCTACGCACACACACAGTCTCTTTTCAAACAGAATTTGTCAAACATTGAACATCCATCACTTTTACAGAGAACAGTCGCAGCATAATCTATCTGCGAGAAATGCAACATCTGAAGTGAACTGTCAGCCTGACGAGGTATTAAACCTCTTGATTCATGATGAATATAATTATGAACAAGCCTGTTCTGCAAGCAGCATTACTTCAATCTGTGAATCTCAAGCAAGTGCATGGGTACTATTTCACGTAGAAGTCATGTGTCTCTGCTTCAGTGCAAATATCTTTACAGATCTATGCAATCTATATATATTTACGACTAGTGTCTGTGCGCGATGCACGGCCAAAGTTCTCGATGGATCTGCTTCAAATTTGGTGGGCGTATTCAGAGAGACCCCGGACACAATTTGGTCGATGAGAATTTTCAACACGTGCTCTCAGCGCGCAGCGCTGAACCAATTTTGGTTTTTCTCTGGATCCATTTCCAGTAACTCTTCCTTATCTTCTCCAATGTTTTCAGCGTTTACCTCCCTTCCTTCATGTGGCGTCAATCCATATTCCCGTTTCTATTTTTAGAAGGTCACTCTCGACAACGCTCAATCCGTATTCCCATTATACTATTTTTAGAAGGTCACTACTCTTCTCCAGTGTTTTGCACGTTTATCTCCCTTCCTTCGTGCGGTGCGCCGGTAAAGCCGTCGTACACCCGGCGCAGCCAGGTATTCGGCTCGACTTCTTCCCGGCGAAGCCGTACCCGGCGAAGCGGGTATTCATCTAGTTCACAATATTTAGAAGTCATGTGCCTGCTTCAGCGCAAATATCTTTGCAGATGCAATGCACAAAGGAATTTCCTGTTTCAGTGCCTTCATCCCTGGTTTGATGAAGTGGATTCAGGGCAGACGCTTGTGGTCAAACTTCTCAAGGACGACCAAGCTGTGGTTACACATCAAGGAAAATGAAACAAAACATGGTGCGATCAAAATCCGCAACGGACAGACTGCGAACGTTCCTTTCTTGTTTTTGATTTAAGGCACTATAACATGGTGTACACAAAACTGTGCACCCCCACCCCCCTCGTTTTGAAGATTTCTCCATGTTGAGACCTTGCTTTCTCAGGCTTTTTGTTCATAAACTTCACAAATGTATCCCCATCCTGATTACCTCCCTTTCAAATACCACATTTATTCTGATGGTGGGGTGGGGGGATCATCTTTACAAGGCGATTCTACTGTATCCAAACTGATTCTGCTGGAGGATGGATCTCCTCATCAGAGGGTACTTACAACAGCGTTTCAGTCAAACATTACACATGCACCACAAAAAATGACACCCATTGAGAAAGGATACGGTTTGAGCTGTTCAGCAAAGTTCTTCATCTCCTCGCCGATGGAGTCCTGGCCCATGGGAGCCACCACGCTGAGCTCCACCATGTGGGACTGTGTGATGGGCTCCAGGGTGTTCTGGTCCGTCTTGCCCGGCTGCTGCATCTGTACACACACACACACACACACACACATATGTTAGGAGAGACATGGGCCAAACATTGTAATGAATCAGAGTGTCTGAGAAAAGGCATTGAGAACGTATACATGTTCCTCAACAACGTTCGACAAAAAGTATCATATCAGTGGCGCCCTACAGTCTAACTGGAGACAGGTGTTTACATGACACTTATGTGTACTGACCAGATTTCTCGGCTGCTGCATCTGTACACACAACACAACATTCAATGGTTATAAACTTATATGTACTGACCAGCCTGCCCGGCTGCTGCATCTGTATACATTGTACACACAAACACACACACACACACACACACACACACACACACACACACACAACATCCAACAGTTCAGCCTGCCTGGTTGCTGCATCTGTACACACACACACAACACAACATTCAAAACTTCAATGCTTATATTTACTGACTATTCTACCTGGTTGCTGACACATTATACCTGCAGTTCCCTAACTGGGGCGGGGGCGTAGTCTAATTATCATGATCGTATCTCGATACTTTGGCGAGACAAACCTAATGCTGTCCTGTCGAAGAAGACAGCCACAGCGGGCTTTTTCGAGTCAAAATATCACACCATATCCTCAGCGTATTACCAATACCTGTCCCAACATAGGCCCTATAAGTCAGTTAGTTCACTAACATCAGAGTGGAAGGTTCCTGGGGAATCAATCCATGTGAAAGTTTACTGCTTGTGTGATAGGTCTGTGACCTAAGAACTCTGGGACTGTGGCCAAAGTACAAACACTCTTTCAGCATTCAGACTAAAACAAAATGCAATTCCAGTCTCTGTTTACAACCAACTAACCTCACACACACATATTCATTGTTGCATATATAAGCCTTACACATATTTTAAAAGCTAGCTGAGCTGCCATTACAGACTAAGACAACATTGACAATATGATTACAGCGCATTACATGCAACATCAATATGTTTTATTTCACACAAAGTATGCAGACATTCTAACACAGCACTGAATTTAAACTTTTCTCCGGCTACACATTCTCTTACCCTGTAAATCTTGGACACCATGACTTTCATGCGCCCTTTGTGGAAAAAGTAGCCTCTTGCAACATACTCATGATCCAGCCTGAAAAAGACCATACGTGATTTAAAAGTTAAACTGAAGTGCAGTCAAGTGTGCAGAGCAAAGAACAAAGGATTTCCTTTCTGCTGTTTCCTCTCTCAGAAGGGGTATCAAAGTACGCTTACTGCTGTAATGATGCCACATCTGCCATGATACAGAGAAGTGAAGGATGTCATCTTGACCAACATATACCTAAACAAGAAGGGCAAAGCCCATACGACTCACATGCTTTACACATTTTTCCTACCAAAATACATGTGACCTTGACCCAAGGTCAAGGTCATCCAAGGTCATGCAACACAAAGCTGTTAATTCAAGACATAGGAAGTACAATGGTGCTTATTGGCTCTTTCTACCATGAGATATGGTCACTTTTAGTGGTTCACTACCTTATTTTGGTCACATTTCATAAGGGTCAAAGTGACCTTGACCTTGATCATATGTGACCAAATGTGTCTCATGATGAAAGCATAACATGTGCCCCACATAATTTTTAAGTTTGAAACAGTTATCTTCCATAGTTCAGGGTCAAGGTCACTTCAAAATATGTATACAATCCAACTTTGAAGAGCTCCTGTGACCTTGACCTTGAAGCAAGGTAAACCAAACTGGTATCAAAAGATGGGGCTTACTTTGCCCTATATATCATATATAGGTGAGGTATTCAATCTCAAAAACTTTAGAGAAAATGGGAAAAATGTGAAAAATAGCTGTTTTTTAGGCAACATTTATGGCCCCTGCGACCTTGACCCTGAAGCAAGGTCAAGATGCTATGTATGTTTTTTGGGGCCTTGTCATCATACACCATCTTGCCAAATTTGGTACTGATAGACTGAATAGTGTCCAAGAAATATCCAACGTTAAAGTTTTCCGGACGGACGGACGGACGACTCGGGTGAGTACATAGACTCACTTTTGCTTCGCATGTGAGTCAAAAATAAAACGCAATTAAAAAACGTAAAAAAAGAAATGTACTCACACTTATTGTTACTGTTGTAGTAATGCCATGTTTGCCACAATCCAGAAATGTGAATGATGCTTTCTTCACACACTCTCACACACACACGTACCAACACCAAAATAACAAGAGGCGAAGCCTTCAAGGCTCACGTAAGAAATCGACAAACAGTAACACAAACTCAATCACTCCGTCACACATACACACACACACAGTAAGCATAGGTGACACTGTGCAAGAAAGCGAGACACTAGATCTAGATCTGTTTGTCTGCAAGCCTACTTTCAGGGACACGACTGCCAACTAGTCTCGGCCCGCTCAAAATAACAATGACCGAGACTTTCAGTAATTCCTTCGCGTGACGTCTTACCCTCTTACGCCATAATGTGACGTCTTCAAATGTTAAAGTTTCTACCACAGACATACATACATACATACATACGCACGCACGCACGCACGCACGCACAGACAAACAAAAGTTAGCATCGCATAGGCTACACTTACGTGAGCCAAAAACAGCAACATCATTATATTGTCACAGTTACAGTAAGTGTTGTAGTATAATGCCCCATAAATGTACTACTGCAATATGTCTTCAAAAATGTCCAGTGGGACATAGAAACACGACAATACCAAGCATGCATCCCCTGAAAATGAAGTATGGTAGGCTAGACGACGAGGAAAAAACAAAATACAGTCATACACGTAAAATCTCACGCATGCAAAAACGAGTGTACATTGGAATTACAGACCATGAACAAGAAGAAGAACTCTTCACACACACACACACAACACACACACACAAACACATGTACTTGACTAATCAATCTGTCCACATACAATGTACTTCAATCGTGAAAAGAAGGAACTGCTTAAAAGTAAAACTGCAAGAAACAAACAGCATGTTTGATAACGAAGAAAATATAAAACTATCCCTTACTTGAATCCCAGTTCATTGAGAAAGTCCCGAACGTTGCTGGAACATGCCACGTCAAAGCAGGCGCGCACCAATGTGTGTCGACTCTTGTCTCCCACCTCGGCCTGACCCAGATAGCGGATGTGACTGCAAGCACAACATTGTGAAATTAAATAGAATGTCAAAACGACACAGACTACTTATTTATTACTTGGTATTTTTATGAGAAAATGACATAATGAGGAACTCCCCTTTTAATACCCCCCCCCCCCCCCCCCCCCACCCCCCAATTGGATGTCTGGAAGGAGCGAAGGAGAAAAAGAAGATCTTGTTTTCTCTGACTTTCTCTTCATAACCTCTGCCTACCTCCTTTCTTTTCTTCTTCTTCTTTTTCTGCGTTCGTGGGCTGAAACTCCCACGTACACTCGTGTTTTTTGCACGAGTGGAATTTTACGTGTATGACCGTTTTTTACCCCGCCATTTGGGCAGCCATACACCGTTTTCGGAGGAAGCATGCTGGGTATTTTCGTGTTTCTATAACCCACCGAACTCTGACATGGATTACAGGGTCTTTTTCGTGCGCACTTGGTCTTGTGCTTGCGTGTACACACGGGGGTGTTCGGACACCGAGGAGAGTCTGCACACAAAGTTGACTCTGAGAAATAAATCTCTCGCCGAACGTGGGGACGAACTCACGCTGACAGCGGCCAACTGGATACAAATCCAGCGCGCTACCGACTGAGCTACATCCCCGCCCAGGAACTCCCCTTTTAAGACACCCCCCCCCCCCCCCCATTGGATGTCAGGAAGGAGCAAAGGAGAAAAAGAAGATCTTGTTTTCTCTGACTTTCTCTTCATAACCTCTGCCTACCTCCTTTCAAAGACCTGATTTTCTCAGATGTGTTTGGGTCTTAAAAGGGGGGGTTCCACTGTATTGCAATGATGTAAATACCTCTCTGAAAAGGTTTGTGGCTTTCTGTATCATTTCATAAGATGATCGGTGCACAAGTCACTCATGACAGGATCTACCCATCACTATGGTAAGAAAGAAAAATCTGAGTTTTTCTGTGCTAACTTCATCATAATGTGGGGAAAAGGAACTCTCGTCAGTGAGAAAACTGAAAAGGAAAGACCTTTCCTTGCAATCTCAACAGTCCTAAAATGCACAAATTGCTTCAAACACAAATTGATTTTTTTCTCTCAGTACTTTTCATGTATATTTGTATGTATTGATGTCTATTTTTGTCCTACGTTTTTAAAGCCTCAATTACTGCAAATTATACTTATTTGTATATATATATTTGTCCCACCCCACACTCCCGAGACATTGTAAAGTGCTTCAAACTCTGGAGAAGCGCTAACAAATGTTCTATTATTATTAAAATTATGGGTTCATGCACCATTGTTGCAATGTTAGGTGTTTTAATTTTGTGTGTGCGTATCATTTTACGCCGACTTTCTTGTTTATTCAGCTAAGTGTTTTCCATGAACAGTGTTTTAGTACAGTGTTACTGTCATTGGAGGACAGCCTCGAGACCAGCTGTGAGCATTCCCTCTCTGCAGCTCTGTCATACATTTCTCAACCTTCACCGGATCACGCTTTGGACTACACAGTCTGGATGATGTGGATCGTGTACGACCCATACTTTAAAAGAATTTTTGGTTTTTTGTTTGCTTAACGCCCAGCCGACCACGAAGGGCCATATCAGGGCGGTGCTGCTTTGACATTTAACGTGCGCCACACACAAGACAGAAGTCGCAGCACAGGCTTCATGTCTCACCCAGTCACATTATTCTGACACCGGACCAACCAGTCCTAGCACTAACCCCCATAATGCCAGACGCCAGGCGGAGCAGCCACTAGATTTCCAATTTCAAAGTCTTAGGTATGACCCGGCCGGGGTTCGAACCCATGACCTCCCGATCACAGGGCGGACGCCTTACCACTAGGCCAACCGTGCCGGTTATACTTTAAAAGAAGGATTCAACATAAAAAGTATGGGTTGTAGTTGTACATGACCCACGCCATCCAAATAAGGATAAACATCGTCAAATCTTTCTTTAATTCCATATGGGTTGCCCACAAACCACATCATCTGAACTGCCCAGTTCAAATTACATCATTGTTTATTTCTTTGTTTACAAAGATAATCCTTCACTTCAGAAAATGGTCGATGGCAGGGGTCCTAAAGGTGTTTGGGGATTACACGAAGTTTTAATACAAAACTCCATATAGTTTGTTTGTTTGTTTATTTGTTGCTTAACGTCCAGCCGACTACGCAGAGCCATATCAGGACGAGGAAGGGGGGGATGAAGGGGGCCACTTGTCAAGCAATTCCTGTTTACAAATGCACTAACCCATTACTTGTGTCCCAGCAGGCTTTAGTAAAACTAAATTAATACCTACTGGAAGATTACCAGTTTCCAGTATGTTAAAATAGGCTTAACCTATCTACTGCTGGACTTACATCAGAACACTAACAGATTAAACTATACATGAATCGCGAGACAAGCGGCAAGAGAAGAGATTTTTGGAAAAAATACAGGTGAATGAGCAAGAAGGCAGAAAAAAGAAAAGAATTCATGAAGAAAAAGAGAGCATGACAGGAAAGAGGAACCAAAAATCTACCTAACAGCAAACTAGAAAGCTCCTGCGGTTCCAAAAACAGGAGGGGCCTTTAATTTCATAACCGCAGTGCCCCACTGCGGGACTCCATATAGTTTCACTTTCAGAGATACAGACACTATTGTGAGGCTCTGGGTGGCCCACGAAGGTTAAGACAATAGGCCAAAAGACAATAAAAAGCATCTTTAACTAGGAGCCCAATGGAGCAGACTCTTCATCAGAGGGGCCTCATATTACATGCAGCCCTGGACAGAACATTACTGAAATCTTATGAGACAGGAATGTTGTTGGGCTGATCTATCCTTTGTCAGTCTTCTTCTTCTGCTGCGTTCGTGGGCTGAAACTCCCATGTACACTCGTGTTTTTTGCACGAGTGGAATTTTACGTGTATGACCGTTTTTTTATCCCGCCATTTAGGCAGCCATACGCCGTTTTCGGAGGAAGCATGCTGGGTATTTTCGTGTTTCTATAACCCACCGAACTCTGACATGGATTACAGGGTCTTTTTCGTGCGCACTTGGTCTTGTGCTTGCGTGTACACACGGGGGTGTTCGGACACCGAGGAGAGTCTGCACACAAAGTTGACTCTAAGAAATAAATCTCTCGCCGAACGTGGGGACGAACTCACGCTGACAGCGGCCAACTGGATACAAATCCAGCGCGCTACCGACTGAGCTACATCCCTGCCCTCCTTTGTCAGTGATCAGCGATACAGCAGTACCTGCAATGTACGGCCCCGGCGTTAGCGGCCACCTGACATGTACGGACACATTTGCTCGGCATGGAGTGTTTTCCTTCTATATTTGCCCCCCCTTAAACGGCCACCTGCAAAACGTGGACGCGGACACTAATTTTCGGTCCCAACAGAAGGTCATACCTGCAATGTACGGACAGACCGTCGTCAAATTTTCACCACAACAAAATCGATAACAGAGCAGTCCAGCTCGTGGTACAAAGGTCACAGCCGCAAAGGCGTGTTGACAGTCACTGACAATTTGAGTGCACGTGTACCCATCAGGAGGGGGGTAGTTTTGGTCAGGAGTGGAGTACATGCGAAGATGCCAACATGAAAATGCACTATGCTCTTTATTCTTGTCTGTTGGACTAAACAACAGAAGTCACAGTCGATGAAGGTCCTGAGCGAAAGAGAGTGAAAAATCGGCCACAGTTCTCAGCATCCCGTGTCTGTGTGTAACCTCTTTCATTGACAAGATACTCTTGTTTCCACGCAGCCTTGACCAGTGAGTCGGTTACCTAATCTGTGAACCCTTCAGTTGTCTTGCTTTGTCAAAAGTTAGACACAGTCACTGAGCTGGCCTCAATTAGCTGACACCTCTCTGGCCACAGCCCCAAACAGTAGATGGCTGGGGGAAGGGAGAGAGAGAGAGAGGGGGGGGGGGGGGGCTAAACTCAGTGGGGTGTCTGGTGTCACTGTCAGCAGGAAGAGCATTGGAGAGAAATAAAGAGGTGTACTCTTCCACACAATTTCCAAGCATCAGTTGTCACGGCTTAGGGTAGGCAGTGAGGGAGAGTGAGAGCGGTGTTGTGTACAGTGTATTTCTTACTGAAGAGTGAAAAGTCACTGCCACATGATCGGCATGCAGTCAATAAAGCCAGACAAGAAGAAAATAAATTTCATGATTATGACATGCAGCTCTATCTGCTGCTTTTTATTCAAACTGGGTTTCAAACTTATTCTCGCAAAGCATCTGCACACGTGCCTCTGTGCTGTGTTTGTGTGGCTGCTTTCTTATACGTCAGTGCACGGTGAGTGTGTTCACTGCCTTGAGGATTTATTTGATCTCTTCTTTTCAAAACCATTCATACAAATCATTTTTTACAGAACGTTTAAAGAAATATTAGGAGTTTGTTGTTATTGTTTAGTAGCCACAAGAAGTGGTTAGCATAGACTCAATCCTGTTGTTTGTGTGTCTGTGTGAGTGTATGGGGGAGGGGGTGGTGTGGTCACCTCTCCCGTGACCGGCCACCTGCAATGTATGGACAGTTTTGCTATGGCCCAAGGGTGTCCATTCATGAGAGGGACTGCTGTACTTACTGAGGTGCCTCAGGGTGATCTAAAGCTTGTCGGACCCGAAGCAATATGTACTGGCTTGCTGGTGTGGCCAAGTTGTTTTCTGAAATAATCAACAAGATATATATATACAATACATTAAGAGTCAATTACTGGTAAGCACTGTCTAAGGTTTAAAAAAAAAATATATCACAGTTTCCCGTTCCCCAACCAACCCTGTTTTTTTCCTCCCCACCCTAGAACTTTTCTTTGACCCCTCCAAAAATGAAAAAGAAACTTGATTTGCCAACAATGACAACAAGGGGACACATAATTATGACAAGCCTTTGTAGAAAAAACTCACAAAACAAGTGTAACTACTGTTAGGGTTACAACTACAACGACAACAAAAAGTAATCGACAAGGCATAATAAAGGATTGTTTGTTGCCAAACTCTGGCTACAGTTGGGGATGGAAGTTCACAAAAAATCTGGGAACATATTAACTTTAACAACATGGGTGTTGACTGACTCTTCAATTTTTCATCCAACACTACCCGAAGTCGCTATACCTGGGTAGAGCAGCCAAGAGTCTGAGTCTACGACCAATGCTTTGCGCAAATAGACCACATCAAGATGCTTTGAAATTGACATAAATCATTAAATGGTGCCTGACATCATGCCTACTCCCTTTCTTTCTTTTCTCTTTTTTTCTGTGACTGTCTGTGATAGATCAAAGGTCTCCCTCTCTCTTAGTCTTAGCTCTCCCCCCCCCCCCCCCCCCCCCCCTATCTCTCTCTGGTACAGGGTAAGAGACGTGTCCGTGTTTCTGTGTGTATGTGTGCGTCTGCATCTGAGTATGTGTGTGTATATATATATGTGGTTCTGTGTCAGAGTGACGGAGAGAGAGATACTCAGAGAGCCGATCTGTCCTTCGCTCGGGGGTATGCATGCATGATGTAGCATGCGCCAAGGGCTAGAGTTGTCTAACCTATTTCCGGTTAGAGTTATCCCAGGTGGCGTCCTTGTCACGAGTTGCCACGGTGGCATTTTTTGTGGAAAGAAAGCAGCAATTTGATTGGTTTACGAACCGAAAAAAGGCCCAGTAAAATTCGAGGATACATTGGTGCATGTGATAAAAAAGCCTGTTTCCGGATTAAGCTGTGTAATTTTTTACAAGAGCGATTAACCCAGGTAAAACATGGATATTTTCAACTAACCACCTTTAACCAGCTAGTGGTTGCATTTTTTAGGTGCCTTAGCATTAATTTGATCGATACAGATGAATGGGAGTGCATAAATATTTCCAGAACGTGTCCAAAATTGATAATTTTGGTAATTAGATAGTTTCCATCTGACATAATTGTTTGTCTGAAAAGACGGCTTGGGCCTTGACCTTGACCTTCCGCCATCTTCGAGGAACGTGCAAATCTGATTTTTTTTGGTTTTAATAAAGGGTCATTTGATCGTGGAGTGTCATTCAGTACAAACTTCATATGAAAGCACACATTGTTGCATAATTAAAACAGCATATTTGGTTTTGCTTCTTTTCTGTCTTTGTAGATAACTGAAAACAAACCAATCGCCCAAGACATGTAACTCTTCATTTTTCCCCCTGTTGTTCTCTCCCTTTTCTGAGGTCTTCTCCAGTAAATATATTTGTGATTTTGTTGTTGTTTTTGTTTGAAAAAGTGTACTGAAAATGTTTCTTTTGATTTTCAAGATCTTGCTGAAGACTCTACAGCACATTAATTGGAGGGAGAAAAAAGACATTATTTTTTTTGTGTAAATATTCGAATTTTTGACATTAAATTTTGTTTTGTTCAAATAAAAAACAATGTGTTTTTTTTCAAAAGCATCCTCAAATTCAATTTTGGAGTTATTTATTCCAGTGTGCATATTATACTACACATTGTTGTGTAGCTACAATACCATTGGTGCCTTTAGTTTTGTTACGCCCTCGGAGTGACGCGTTTTGAACAAAAATTGAAAAAGACTTTTTTTTTCTTTTTTTTAATTTTTTTTAAAAAAATTAACTCTTTTATTTCTATTTATTATTTCAATTGATTAGTCATTTGGACATACCAAAGATGTGTTTTCAATAGTAAAATTTTTTTTTTTTTACTTTTAAAAAAATCATTGCCTCATCCTACATGATGTAGTGCCTTTTGAAAGTTTACGATTGTGCCAAAGTCATTATCATTGCACTTCTACTTAATGCTTATAATTCATTGACCCTTACTTAGCTGGTAAACTGCCTCGTAGTCACTGAACGTCTCTGGTGTGGTATCAGCATTGTCACATAAGCCACGAAGTCGATGCAACAGGACTTCACAATGCGCGTCTAAAATACTGCCTTGCAAAAGGTGCTCCTGTAATGGGGCTACAAATCGAAACGCGTTGGAATAAGACGTTCCTGCGCCTTCCATGATTAAATGCTTGGCGTCTACTTCCCTTTCACTAACTTAGAAAACTTTTATTTTGCTTAGGTTGACGCAGAGGCTTCAATGAACTCGGCAAACGTTATCTAAGCTACACATTTCCCACCATCTTGGCTAGTTTAGGTCATGGAACCGAACGTGTCTTCTCCAACAAAAGATTTGAGAAGGGAAGTTACTCACTGTGTGAAAAAAAACTGGCACGGCGTTGTCTGCTTCGCTATTTTCTGAAATTTTCTGTTTTTCGTTGAAAATGTTTAAATTTTTCAACATTTTAGAGCTGTAAGAAAAAAAGCCCACTTGTTGTGACCACCTTGAGGAAGTAACAGACATACGTAAAAGTGATTCATTCACACTCTTTCATTCAGACGTTTCCTGAACCTTCCACGAGGTTTGAGCACAGGCGATTGCATGTGGTGGAGAATAAACAACGTATTTTGCGTCAGTTACTGTTCAGACAGCACGAGAAGTGGAAGTGTTAAAAGTGTATTCAATAAAGTGTACCATTCACTGTCTTGGGTAAGACACGTCTTAATGTTAAATATTGATTTTTATAACTTGCTTTAACTGTTCTGTTGTGCTTTCTGATGAAAAATACTATGCTTTTCTATTTTTGGATTGCTGTTTTAACTGTTATGACCTACAGCTGAGCTATGCTATTTACATTGGTGGGCAAAAACAACAGGGAGCAGACAGCAGTAGAGAATCCACAACAAAGAGAGGAACCGATTATAATGATATGATAGGTGAAGGTAAACATATATATCTTTCCCTAAGCTTATAGGTATAACTCTCAGAAGATTCATTCGATGCTGACTTCTGTTGTCACTCAATAATGACTCTGTGCCTATGGTAGTCTGTGCGGTAGGCATTTGCATGTGCAGAAGGCGAATAAATGTATGTGAAAGTGACAAACGGCACAAAATTGACTGTAAGAGGTGTCGGTGGGCCTGTGTTTGAGTGAACACATAATACATTGTGGATTTCAATTTGTGATCACTGTCATTTCTGTTTTGTTTGTGGCCTGGTTGATAAGTTCTTGAATTGGCAATCTCCCAATTTAACCCTTTCTGTGGTTTGTTTGCCACACTGAAGGAATCTAAGATGTTCACTGTTTGGTATGTACCTAAATGTATGGCGCCTGAATTGTAAACATTTACTTTGTCTCACAGGTTATATCTAGCACTCCATAAGCAGAACAATGGCTGAAGGCGGCTCCAACGACCAGAATGGTCAGAATGACAGGTCTGGTCGACCCCCAAAAAACTTACAGGGCTTGTTGAAATTCTGTGTGGAGCAGACCAAGGCAGAGGATGCGCCTGAACCCAGTCGCTTCAGAGAACTCTCACCTGAGGTAAGGTCAAGAGGAAAATAGCGATGGTTATTAAAGTGATCTGTCCAAAACAAAATAGGGTAGCTAGGTACGTAGGTCACTTTAAAAAAAAAATTTCAACAGCTCTCCAGAATAGTACATTTTTGGCCAGTATGTTCTGTCTCCCGTATGTGTGTGTGTGTGTGTGAAAACAGTTGTTAAGTTGATATTTTGAAGGTGATGCATTGATACTATGAGGGCAATGGTTTTTATGAATGTTTTTGTTCCTTGTGGTTTTATTTGTACATTGGGATGTGGGGTGAGTTTTTTCCTTTTTCTTGGTGCATTCACAATCGCAGAATCAGATCTCACAGTTTCAGATCAGAGTCTATATATTTGATGCTCATTAAAGAAATTGATACACACCAACTTGTAACTACATCAGAAAGGTCCCAGTATTGATCCAAATAATCTGTTGTGTGTTGTTTCATTGGATTTAGACATAATTCAACAGACAGCCTTGATCAATGTTTGGGTGTGAAATATTTCAGTTCTGGCGTAGACAGTTAACATGTAGATTGCAGTTGGCCCCACCCCAGTTTTGAGACCTCCTTGTTAAAGACCTACCCCTTTTCAGACCTTAGAGCTGCTTTCTCTGGATTTCTGTTCATTAAACCTCTATAAATGTAACTCCATTGCAAGAATCCCTTCCTTCGAAGACCCAATTTTCTCAGATGTTGGGCAGTCTCAAAAAGGGGGATTCCATAGTATTTCTAGTTCTGAACACACTTGCTGATAGTGCTTTGATTTTTTTTCCAGAGAAAAGAATGGCTGAAAAAAGCACTGGACGAAATGACAGGCGACCCCGTCCAAGAGGTCAAGAACCACATCAAAACTGTCGGTGTTTATCTGGGCAGCAAAGAACCCACAGAAGAGGCGAGAACAAATGCTCTGAAGGCTCTTGAGCTGCTGTTTGACTGGTGTGAATCTTATGACATGGCCAATGGTAAGATGTTATGTCATTGTCATAAAGTTGAGCAAGCAATGAAAGTTGTGAAGAGTCTGATCATAGTTACAGAATACATTTTTATCCAAAAGAATAACATGTATTTGATATGAATATTTATTTGGTCACACTCTTCGATTTTTTCCTTTTGTTGTTTGTTTGTTTTTATTTTAGTTTTTTGTTGGAGTAATCTTTATATATATGTATTGCTAGAAAACTGCATATTAGAAAATCATGTGTGTGTGTGTGTGTGTTTGTATGTATGCACATGGATATAAACTCATGTACATGTATGTGTGTGTATGGTCACACACACTCACACACACACACACACACACACACACACACACACACACACACACACACACACACACACACACACACACACACATATATTCCCTCTCTCTTCAATAAGGACACTTTCGGTACCTTTACAGAATACGAGATAAAGACACTATATTCAGCATATCTACTAAACTAATAACACTCCACCATCACACTTTCAGATTTTCTGAAGATTGGCGGTTTCTCCATCCTGCATGAGCTGATGACGCACAGTGAGAGTGAGTTCAGGGACCACAGTTTCAAGCTGATGAGCGTGCTGGTGCAGAACAACCCCGTGTGTCAGAAAGCTGTGGTGGAAGACGACCTGCTGCCCATCATGCTACAGGTGTTGGACTCGGAACATGATCCGGACGTCCAGTTTCACGCTGTTCAGGCCATATCTTGTAAGTCAGAACGCCTTTCAGCAGTGTGCGTGTTGTCCAGAAATTTTCATTTTACCAGGTGTTATTTGAAAATACTGGAAAAGAATTTGTTGACGGTTCGAGAGTACCGGCAGGCCTTCCCTACCTGTGCGTCCCTGCTAGAAGCTAAAACAATGTACTAGAAATTCATAGAGGGGGTCCCGTGATGCAAGAATATGAACCTACTTGTCTTCAGACCCTGTAAAATTCCACTATACAGGGTTCGACACTAGCGGGGGCGGGGGGCGGAACGCCCCAGAGTTTTGTGTTCCGCCCCAAACATTGCCGAAGCTTGGGGCCCACTCCGCCCCAGGATAAATTCCAACAATGACAAACCGAAAATTCTAATGCCAGAGCCAATCACTAAAAATCGCCAGTCAAAGTCGTCACTGAAATTTGCGTTACGATCAATGCCGCAGTCAAGAAAAAAAAACATTGAAATCGTCGAAGGACAATGCCGCAAGGGAAATAACTCCCAGATTGCGCTCTTTAGCGTGAGAGATAAGTATCGCCTTCAAATGCCAAACGCAAAATGTGGCGACACATCCCTGGTGTAAAAAGACATGGAAATGAAGATGAAGAACAGGGTGGAGAGAAACGAAACAAGTCGCGTAAGGCGAAAATACAACATTTAGTCAAGTAGCTGTCGAACTCACAGAATGAAACTGAACGCAATGCCATTTTTCAGCAAGACCGTATACTCGTAGCATCGTCAGTCCACCGCTCATGGCAAAGGCAGTGAAATTGACAAGAAGAGCGGGGTAGTAGTTGCGCTAAGAAGGATAGCACGCTTTTCTGTACCTCTCTTTGTTTTAACTTTCTGAGCGTGTTTTGAATCCAAACATATCATATCTATATGTTTTTGGAATCAGGAACCGACAAGGAATAAGATGAAAGTGTTTTTAAATTGAATTCGACAATTTAATTTTGATAATAATTTTTATATATTTAATTTTCAGAGCTTGTTTTTAATCCAAATATAACATATTTATATGTTTTTGGAATCAGAAAATGATGGAGAATAAGATGAACGTAAATTTGGATCGTTTTATAAATTTTTATTTTTTTTTACAATTTTCAGATTTTTAATGACCAAAGTCATTAATTAATTTTTAAGCCACCAAGCTGAAATGCAATACCGAAGTCCGGGCTTCGTCGAAGATTACTTGACCAAAATTTCAACCAATTTGGTTGAAAAATGAGAGCGTGACAGTGCCGCCTCAACTTTCACGAAAAGCCGGATATGACGTCATCAAAGACATTTATCAAAAAAATGAAAAAAACGTTCGGGGATATCAATCCCAGGAACTCTCATGTCAAATTTCATAAAGATCGGTCCAGTAGTTTGGTCTGAATCGCTCTACACACACACACAGACAGACAGACAGACAGACAGACAGACACACACACATACACCACGACCCTCGTCTCGATTCCCCCCTCTACGTTAAAATATTTAGTCAAAACTTGACTAAATATAAAAAGGAGACCGATGCAGCCAAAAGCGCGAAGCGCTGTCCTAATTTCAATGTGAAATGGTTGAAAGAATTTCCCTGGCTTCAGTACGATGAAGAAAAACAGACAATGCATTGCCGCACGTGAATACTGAGAGTGGGCCCCAGATTTTTGTTTTCCGCCCCAGCAATTTCCATCTCTGGGGCCAGTGTGGCCCCAGGCCAAATAAGTTAGTGTCGACCCCTGACTATAGGTGGAGTGTTGTGGGGGGGGGGGGGGGGGGGGGGGGCCTGAGGGGGGCCCTGAGCAGTTTGGATTGTATTTGAATTTTGATGCTATTAGCTTCTCTCCATCAAAATTAAGTTTGCAATAATCATTGTTACTTATGCTAGGGTCCATGAAGTTGCAACTTGTATGGAAGAAAGTTTTCACTCGAGGTTAAGAATATGTGTGACAAAGATTGGTTCCTAATTAATTCAGGATCAACTTGAAGAACAGGACACGCAGTCTTTTCTTACAGATTACCTCCCCTGAACTATGATTAATGAAATGGGGCCTTGAGAGAGCAGCGGTGTTTTGGGGGGGGGGGGGGGGGGGGGATGTTGCTAAATATTATGTTATTAGTATGAAAGCATTTGGTCATTTTTGTCGTTCACCAGGGAAAGTATAACTGAGTACTTTGGGCAGAGGGGGGGGTTAGGCTGTGAAAAAATGGATTTTTTTTCTGTTTTTCATTTCAAACCGTACATCAAGGAAATTAGCTGTGATATTTGTATGGACTGTGCTACTTGTCATCATTTTCTCTTGATCAATCTCATCCAGATATTTTGGAGAAAGGAACAAAAATAATGTGAAAGCTAAACAGAATGGGTTTTTCTCCGAGTACGCTAGTACTAGGGCTCAGCAGACTTTAATTGTCTGTGTGTGTGTGTGTGTGTGTGTCTCGACTTAACAGCTTATTGCTGGGAAACTACTGGGCGCAGCTCGTTCAAAAGTTGATACACTAACTTGATAATAGGTCCGATTGATCGTATTAAAACTTCATAATGTTACCTGGGACCTAAATGCGAAATAAACCACAAAAAAATGACTTGGCGGTGGGAGGAATTCGCGGTGCAACAGCCAGCCAGGCAGTCTGATAGAACGGTGCAAGGTCTCGGCCAACCAAGACTATGGCATACTCGTAGCAAAGCCGCCGAATGGTACCGTAAACCAAGAATAGTGACGTAATTACGTCACGGTCGAAAGTCTTTGACGTCAATGCCTCCCTGTAGTCTTTTTCTCTCGCGCGGTGTGTGTGTGTGTGTGTTAATTTTGTGCACATGTGTTAGTGTTAGTGTTACTGTTTGTGTGTGTGTGTGTGTGTGTGTGTGTGTGTGTGTGCGTGTGTGTGTGTGTGTGCATGAGTCTGTACTCGTGTGTGATTGTGTGTGTGTGTGTGTAAGAAAGAGAGAGAGGGAGGGAGTGAGGGAGAGAGTGTGTGTGTGTGTGTGTGTGTGTGTGTGTGTGTGTGTGTGTGTGAATGTCTGAAGAGTACTCGGGTCCAGCGCGAGCGTTTTTTATTTTAAATCCCTACTCCCACCCCTTTCACCTTTTCCCCTCGTTTGCTTTCCTCAAACGCAATTTGTTCTGGAACACTAACGTGAGGATATCTTGCTTGTGCGTGACAGGTTTGGTGCGCGACTCCCTCCTGGAGCAGGCCCAGCAACAGTTTGTGGCCAACAACGGCTTTGGTGTGTTGAAGAAAGTCCTGCAGACACCCGGGCCGTCCAAACGAGTCACCAAAGTGGCCTTCTTCCTCATGGTCATGTGCAACAAGAACCCCCAGTACAAAGGTGAGGGTTAAACTATCATCAGAGGTTGTGTTTCGTATGTTATGGTGTGTTCCAAGTGCTGTGTTGAGGGGCGAGAAGGGACTCAGGGGTTGTGGGAGAGAGAGAGAGAGAGAGTTTGTGTTTTTTGTGTGTGTTCAGGGGAGAGAGTGAGAAAGAGAGAGGGAGTGTGTGTGTGTGTGGGTATTTTGTGTGTTTGCAAGTCAGAGTGATAAAGTGTGTGTGTGTGTGTTTGCGTTTGCTTGCATATGTGTGGGTTTACATTATTTGAAGCAAATGTATATGTACTTGCATCATTGGTTCGACAGTGGAACCCTCCATTTCATCAAGACCTCCTCACATTTTACACTTTTTTTTCTCTCTCTTTATAACCTCTGCAAATGTACCTGTATTGTGAAGTTTGCTCCTTTTTAAGACCACATTTGTGACCCTCCACCACGAAATGAGTCGCATGTCACCTCGCGCGGTTCTGCGCTAGGCTTAATATAAGTCCGGGGGAGTGTCTGGTAACAGTGTGAGGGTCACCTTAGTCACAGGCTTATAACTAAAACAGTTTTCGCTCTTTTCTAAAACGGTTTTCACCACTGGATAGAGCATAAAAAACTCTTGAGGAAAATGTAAAAGTATGAAAATCATGCAAAGGTGACATGCGACTCATTCCGTGGTGGAGGGTCACATTTGTTGGTGTTAAAAGCGGGGGTTCCACTGTACCACTCTGCGGAGATTCTGTTACAAATCTGCTCAAAAAGCTTCTAGAGCAGCATCTAAAACTGACTTCACGTCATGCTGTTTATTTTGTGCAGACACCGTGTGTGAGCAGGGGATCGTTGAGCTGCTTATTCAGGAACTGAAACAGGAGCACCAGCAGGCTCACGAACAGGTGATGGGTGCGTTACTGTGCCTGGCCAAAGATCACCCACCCACCCAATGTGTACTGTGCAAACCAGAGCACAACATGAAACAGTTTCTGCAAGAAAAGATACAGCATTTGCAAGGGAAAGATGAAAACCAGGTAGGTGTTTTGGTGTGAGGTGATGAATGGGTGTTTTTTTTCTGTGTGTGAGTACGAGTGAGAGAGAGATATATAGAGAGAGAGAGTAGAGAGAGAGTGAGAGTGTGTGGGGTGTGTGTGTGTACATGTGTGTGTGTGAGCTGGCAAAGAAGCCTGTAAAATGAGCCTTAATAACGCACATGTGACTACTGTCTTGACAACTCCAGCTTCCATGTAAGAGCAGAGTAAACCCAGACAGAAAACTTAAAAAAAAACCAATCTGTCCAAAGCAATAATTTTTGGGCGTGTCTAGAACGTACAGCTTTAAAACACTTTCTCTGTTGGTGAATTTAAAAGAGAAAAGATGGGTGTTTTGTCTTGAGAAGAAATGAAAACAATTCTGCGAAAATTGAACTCTTTGGCTCAAATATTGATGTGATGCAGTATGGACTTGGCAGCCTTATTATTACTAGCTCGCTCAACTAAGCAGCAGTTTACAATTAAAACATTTTATTGTTGAACAATTGATATATGTACATAGTACTACATGTGCCTGTATTTGCCAATACATGTACAGTCGCAAAATAAATATGAAACTTTCTAAACTATTGACCCAATCTTTTCTGTTCTGGTTTTCAGGAGGAGAGGGAATATGCCCAGGAAGTGCTGGACATTATTGAGAAAACTGACGACACATGAAAAATGTTAACGTGGTTTCAGTGCGTGTACATGGTGCAACAGTTACTCCACTGGAGAGGGGGGGTGGGGTGTGTGGGTATACAGTGAGTGCATTTGTATGTGTGGGAGAGAGGGAGAGAAAGGGTGCCAGAGAGAGTTACAGAGAAAAACTTGGATGCATGTGTTCAATGCATCCTGAACTCAGGTCAAAATGAGTTCGGCTCATTCTTTCCCTGACCGGACGCTACAGTCCTTCGCGAATCTATCAAAACAAAAATACAGAGTTATCTCCCATATGGTTTTCGCGAGCACTGATCTAAATTTGAGATCAGTGTTCGCGAGATGAAAATGATTGCAGATTGGCCGACTTCGACAGTGATCTCCGTTCTGTTCTTCACAGTTATGATAAAGACATCGTTCTAAGGTCAAAACAAGTCGAAATTTTGGGACTGCTGCCGGAAGGAGACCGTAATATATGGTTTCATCACTGTCAACTGGTTACAGAAAAAATTGTCTGCTCCAGTTAGCGCCGAAACCAAACGGTTGATTATCACGTGACACTTTTGCCATATTTAGAGTTGTTTGCACAGTAAATACAGCCACGAAAAATAGCTCGCTTAAAACTGTCTTACATATCAATTCCTTTGTAATTGAAAAATTACAAAACACCATGAAAAATCATTATCGACGATCGCGAATCTGCTTATATATATCAATATTACATTACAAAAAGCTCTAAATATGTAAAAAAATCGGTTTCCTTACCAGACAAGGAAACTCAAGGCATCCTGTCAGGGAGAGAATGAGCCGAACTCATTTTGACCCGAGTTCAGGATGGTGTTCAATGTTGCAATGAATTTTAACTTTTGTTGAAAATGATTTACATAATGTACCTTTTTTGTGTAAATTACGATTTGTTTATGTATTGTAGCATTTTTCTGTGTTTGAATAAACATAATTATTATTTGGTCACTCTTTATTATCTTTTTTGTGTGAATGCTTGTTATGTGCATGTGCATTAATTCAGCAAACATTGATTTTACGTGAGATAGTAAGAATACATTCACCCCAAAAATCATTCACAAGAGCAAGGTTCCCACGTTAAAAAATGAAGAAAAAAATCAGAGCGTCTGAAACTGAAGGTTTGCACATCATTGGAGAGAACTTTTTAACAAAAACCGTCGGTATATTAACCAATCAAAAGGGTACGTTTCAGTAATGTGCATTGCCTTCAAATTTCCAGAGAATTTGCACTCAAATGCATCTGCCTAGTTTTTTTAAAATACTGGTAGTATAACAGGAAGCGCCTACATCCACACACACACACACACAAGATTCTATCTCTGCAATGCATATTTTATTCAAAATAAACAACAGAAAAGCAGTGAGCAATCTTGTGAGAATAAAAAGGTGATACAACAGTGCACAGGAATAGCATTTTTTTAATTTAATATTGTGTTTAAACCAACAACACTTATACACTTGGTGAGAACTTTTCAGACTACTGGCGAGTGCAATATATCAACAGAGAAACCATTTCTCAGTATAGTCATTCAAAGGTGTTGACATGAAGACATCTGTGTGTGTGTGTGTTCTTTTACATTAAATTGTGGCTTTTACTACACAACACTTTTCAACAACAAAATAAAGGAAACTTACCTTTACACTTTTGACATACCGTATTTGACGGATTACAAGACGCACCGTTTTATAAGCCGCACCCCCGACTTTTAACAAAAAAATTGGGACGAGCCACGTATAGGCCGCGTCACTATATTAGCCGCCGTCGAAAAAAATATAATCAGATCGTGTCAATCAATCAAAACAACCAGGCAAACGGTACTTGGCGAAATCGGCTCCGAAAATAAACAAGTGAAACAAAGAAGAAAAGTGAAAAAGTTTGAAGAAAAATATCACACACACACATGTAGTCCCGCCCGGAATAAGCTTTTTGGGGATGATTTAAGACTTTTGCGCACCTTTCGAGCAGACGAAAACACAACATGGCGGCTCTCGCTCCTCTAACTATCGCGAGACACAAAAAAACGAAATCCCGCGCGAGATCCTGATACATCCAGTGTTTCTCTGTATGCTATCTTGTCACGACGACTTGTTGACAAACGAAGATTCGCGAAAGAAAGAGAAAAGCGCCGAGTCTTGAGTAGAGAGCTAATAAAGTACCGGTAATCGCTAATCGAGCGAAATGAAAATCCGTGGCAACTTCCATTAGGTGAATGCTATTCAGGTTTAGGTAACGTTTTAGCAGCATCTTTTTATAAGCCGCAATGCGATTTTTTTTTTTTTTTAAAGTCGCGGCTTGTACTTGTAGTCCGTCAAATACGGTACTCATCCACCCAACCTCTCTCCCCGAACTCCTCTTACATAAAGAAAACCCTTGGATTTTCAATTCCGTGTGCACTGCTGGTCACCATGACAATTTATGTCATAACAAACCCTGTCAAATAACAAAAAGGCTCAAAACAAATGAAAATTGGCAAAAAATGTTTCTGCATAATCAACAAGCAAAAAGCACAACTTTAGTTAACAAGGTATTCACAGGAGAGAAAACAAGAAGAGATAAACTACAAAAATGAAACACACTTAAGGGCATTGGCAAGGCATACATTTTCTTTGCACCTTTACAAATAAAAGTTTACAAAAACAGAACAGGGCATTTGCGGTGCATCCATAAATTAAGTACACGGTCATGCCTGGACATATTCAGTAAACTGATGACTACTGGCAACAAAGGCAAAATCAACAATAACAAATAAAGAACAAGAAGGGCAAAGCCCATACGACTCACATGCTTGACCTTGACCTTTACATGACCTTGACCTTCAGGGTCAAGGTCAAATAACTAAACCTAGCAATGACATCATACACTAAGAACTGCTTTACACATTTTTCCTACCAAAATACAAGGTCAAGGTCATCCAAGGTCATGCAACACAAAGCTGTTAATTCAAGACATAGGAAGTACAATGGTGCTTATTGGCTCTTTCTACCATGAGATATGGTCACTTTTAGTGGTTCACTACCTTATTTGGTCACATTTCATAAGGGTCAAAGTGACCTTGACCTTGATCATATGTGACCAAATGTGTCTCATGATGAAAGCATAACATGTGCCCCACATAATTTTTAAGTTTGAAACAGTTATCTTCCATAGTTCAGGGTCAAGGTCACTTCAAAATATGTATACAATCCAACTTTGAAGAGCTCCTGTGACCTTGACCTTGAAGCAAGGTAAACCAAACTGGTATCAAAAGATGGGGCTTACTTTGCCCTATATATCATATATAGGTGAGGTATTCAATCTCAAAAACTTCAGAGAAAATGGGAAAAATAGCTGTTTTTTAGACAACATTTATGGCCCCTGCGACCTTGACCTTGAAGCAAGGTCAAGATGCTATGTACGTTTTTTGGGGCCTTGTCATCATACACCATCTTGCCAAATTTGGTACTGATAGACTGAATAGTGTCCAAGAAATATCCAACGTTAAAGTTTTCCGGACGGACGTCCGGACGGACGACTCGGGTGAGTACATAGACTCACTTTTGCTTCGCATGTGAGTCAAAAAGTTCAAATATCCCAACCAAAAGCTCATGCAATTGTTTCTAAAACAAAAACACACTGGCTTTGTCCTGAAGGTCTTATCAGTGAAAGAAGACAGAGACGACCGCCTGGTCCAAATCACTTTGCCTCTGCTGCATATGTGCTGACATGGGTTTATGGTGATTATATTTTCACTTGTTCTTTTGTTGCATTCTTAGGATACAAGCTTATTGAGTTGAAGCTTAAAAGGGAAATGAAATAGGTTTTTTGACTTGTCAGCACTAGACATAAACCAAGCCTGAAGTGGCCACATACAAGCATGTGCAAATTCTAGATGAATATTAAACTATAGCAAACAACTATTACATGTCGAGGCACAGTATATTTCACTTTACAGAAACTGAAGCCTTCAATATTCAGTTGCTGCATCAATCACAACTGAAAAGTTTGATTGAAGGAAACATTAACAGTGTAAATCTATATAACAGTGCAAATTAAAATGCATGTGAAAAAATCATTAAAAAAAAAAGGCAATACTACATGTATAGGCATTCACACTGAAGATTTGCAGATGACACAACATAATTACATGCAGATGACATGACTATATGCAGATAACGTAGATTGCACTGCATAAAAAAACCATGTATATGCAAATGCAGAAGGGCAGAGATGATCTTTTTATCCCCCAAATTTTATCTCCCTCAAAACGGTTCTCGAGCAATCATGGCTATATTTCTCTCTTTTTAAATCAGTACATTGTAACAGAAAAGCACCAATTACAACTTTTTAAGAAGATTCATGATACAGCAAAATACTTAATCTTGCATTAATCTTCAAATGCAGACACAAAGAATATTTCCATCTGACTTTCAGAAAAGTATGTGAGAATTAGACAGTTAATAAAAAAAACCACTGCATCAAATCATGTTGCACGCCGAACCAAAGAGTATTAAAAACAGTACTCGATCATGCCCAACCACAAACGACAACTGAGGATTTTGATCAGTTAATTATGCATAAGTCGACTGCCGTTTGCAAAGTATATAGATTCTAATATTTGCCTATATAGCCAGAGTAAAGCACTTTTGAAAACGGATCAGAATCATAAACGTAACAGTTATTGTAAAGTGACAACAAGAAGAGTTTAAAATCACAACCTGATTTGGAAGGATAACCACAAAGAAATATTCACTCCAGCAGCTGTAATTGTGCAGCTTCAATTGAGAAATAGTGGAGTTAATAAAGAGCTTACCACAGAGAGTTTGAGTGTGTATCATTGTGCGTGTAAGCCTCACGTGCACATGAACTCACTATGAGTAAAGGTAATGAAGTAAAATTGTGTGAGCAGAGATCTTCATTTATATGTATTTACTTACTTACTTACTGCCCGATATGCCGGTTGGCATGTAGGGCAGCAACAAAAGACCTCCACTCGATCCTGTCTGTTCTGGGCCAGTCTCTGGATGGTACCCCACGTTTGGTTCAGGGTCTTCAGTTCTCCCTCCACTGTTCGTCGCCAAGTGTATTTATATGTATACTTGAATTAATTTTGCTTGTTCAATAAGTATAGGTAAATGGCTGAGTGATAATACTAGTGATGATCGTTGAGAAACTCTGAATGTTGTGACAATCTCAAAAGCACTGATGTGAACTATCTGATAGTAAGTGTCACAACTAACTGACTGATCCAAACAGAATCACTACAAGGGGCTGTGCAAGAACAAGTGCCAGGAAAACAGGAGCTGAAAACTGACTCACAGTGACATTGCATAAGTTACAAACACAAAGGAGCTGAGATAAGCTATATATTCACCACAGTTACAGTGCACAAGCATTTTGTTTATTTGTTGCTTAACGTCCAGCCGACTACGCAGAGCCATATCAGGACGAGGAAGGGGGGGATGAAGGGGGCCACTTGTCAAGCGATTCCTGTTTACAAATGCACTAACCCATTACTTGTGTCCCAGCAGGCTTTAGTAAAACTAAATTAATACCTACTGGAAGATTACCAGTTTCCAGTATGTTAAAATAGGCTTAACCTATCTACTGCTGGACTTACATCAGAACACTAACAGATTAAACTATACATGAATCGCGAGACAAGCGGCAAGAGAAGAGATTTTTGGAAAAAATACAGGTGAATGAGCAAGAAGGCAGAAAAAAGAAAAGAATTCATGAAGAAAAAGAGAGCATGACAGGAAAGAGGAACCAAAAATCTACCTAACAGCAAACTAGAAAGCTCCTGCGGTTCCAAAAACAGGAGGGGCCTTTAATTTCATAACCGCAGTGCCCCACTGCGGGAAGTGCACAAGCATAGTATAACATTTTTGTAAAGAAAGATCAATTGTCACAAAAGAAAAGAAAAGATCAAAACCAAATTACTACTTTTAAGCAGGATATCAGGCGTATTAATTACTTTGTTTGTTTATTTGTTGCTTAACGTCCAGCCGATTACGCAGAGCCATATCAGGACGAGGAAGGGGGGGATGAAAGGGGCCACTTGTCAAGCGATTCCTGTTTACAAATGCACTAACCCATTACTTGTGTCCCAGCAGGCTTTAGTAAAACTAAATTAATACCTACTGGAAGATTACCAGTTTCCAGTATGTTAAAATAGGCTTAACCTATCTACTGCTGGACTTACATCAGAACACTAACAGATTAAACTATACATGAATCGCGAGACAAGCGGCAAGAGAAGAGATTTTTGGAAAAAATACAGGTGAATGAGCAAGAAGGCAGAAAAAAGAAAAGAATTCATGAAGAAAAAGAGAGCATGACAGGAAAGAGGAACCAAAAATCTACCTAACAGCAAACTAGAAAGCTCCTGCGGTTCCAAAAACAGGAGGGGCTTTTAATTTCATAACCGCAGTGCCCCACTGCGGGAGTATTAATTACTCTTCTGACTTGAACACGAGTAAAAAAATGAAACACGCTTTTCTTCATACAGACATAATCTCACAAGAATCAGTTTTAAGATAAGGATAAAATGCCCACTTGACTGAATTACAACAATCATAACAACAATCAATGACGATCCATTTTCTCCAGTAACGCAATCAGTTAATTACTACTTTCTTTCTTTCTTTCTTTATTTGGTGTTTAACGTCGTTTTCAACCACGAAGGTTATATCGCGACGGGGAAAGGGGGGAGATGGGATAGAGCCACTTGTCAATTGTTTCTTGTTCACAAAAGCACTAATGAAAAATTTGCTCCAGGGGCTTGCAACGTAGTACAATGTATTACCTTACTGGGAGAATGCAAGTTTCCAGTACAAAGGACTTAACATTTCTTACATACTGCTTGACTAAAATCTTTACAAATATTGACTATATTCTATACAAGAAACACTTAACTCAACTCAACTCAAATTTTATTGGCTTCAATTTCCACATAGAAGAATTTGTCTTGCGCTTGGGATTAAGACATAGGTAACAAGGGTAAAAGGAGAAACAGAATCCGTTAGTCGCCTCTTACGACATGCTGGGGAGCATCGGGTAAATTCTTCCCCCTAACCCGCGGGGGGAGTTAATTACTACGTAAGACAAGTTCAAGCAACAAAATCAAGCAAGAATGTAGAAGAAAACCCAGCCTGAAAATGCTCTTACTGTTCATGAACGGATGCGCAAACTCAAATACCCTGTAGAAGCAGCTGAAAAACTATCTAACATTTGTAAAGTAAATAACACATACAGCTTTTAAGTAGATAACTCCATGAACAGCCTAGGCAACACAAAAATTGTACACTGGGAAACTGGAATTGTTCACACTCAAATTTGATATGTCATCTTAGCTTTGATTGCTAAATGTATATATCCATATTAAAATACAGTTTCACTCTTCAGTATGTGCTTGTTCACTTTGATACCATAACATTGAAATTATTGAAATTTACATTGCCAATCTCCCAGTGAAACCATGAACGTTCTTCACTTTTAAATAGCGTGCAGTGATCTCTGTCTGAATCACCCTCTCTCTCTCTCTTTAATGAATGCTGTATATATATGTCTGGAATGTTTTAGGCAAGTGTGTCATGTAAGTAATAGCAGCTGCCGGACCTGACATGCATGAATAAAGCCAGGCACTGTCAGTCACTCATAGTCATGTTTCAATAAACTTCTCAACAAAGAAATTTACACTCGCAACCATAACGGAACATTTGCATTCACACATCTTTTGTTCTTAGCTGAGCATTACGTGCAGGCATGCTTCCACACCGTTCACATATATAGCTTGCAAAAAAGCGACTTAACAGCGAGGACGGTATAAGAGTTCATAGAAAAGCACAAGTAATATAGGATGTGAAAAGATATTTACAGTTAACTTGCATTTAATCCAACATCTGACCACCCCCACCCAAAGATTTTCAATTTTTGCATTTAAATTCATTTTGGCCTTTATCAAACTGCGCAGATAGTTATGCATACTGAGATGTATAATAAGCTTTGTAACATCTGTACACATAATCTGTACATATAAGTGTTTTCGTCCTTCTTGATATTGCTGCAACTTTAAAAAAAAATAATTTGAGCATGCATGAAAAGAGAAATGCAGAAGCTTTCTCATGTAATATATGAACAAATGGAACTGCTTAATCCAAATGTCTTTTCCGGCTTCAGTTCATGTAACAGGGAGATTCAGAAAGACAACTGTTTATATTTCAAAAAGTAAACAAGAAAAGTCTTCTTAGAAAAAACTGATCCCACAGCAATGTAAACATCATTATTGTGACCACAGAAACATACACAGAACATTCTGCTCGATCAAAAAATATGAAATAATTATTAGCCACAGATTACATGCATGTATAAAGAGGTTATGTATGCATGTATACTTATTTTTTCTTCAAAAACTGTACATGTACAAAGCTTCAGAAAGGTGAAGAAGTGCGATGGAATCTTAAATTAGCAAAAGGAGTGTCATTTACACCATGCATACTTATAATTTTATTTTCAAAAACTGTACATGTACAAAACTTCAGAAGGGCGAAGAAGTACATTGGAATGTAAAATTAGCAAAAAATACAAACAAACAAAAAGAGTGTAATTTACGACACTTAAATGTTAATAGGCAAAAAAACTAATTCAAGTGATTACATTTACACTCATGAATAAACAGCGTTGCAGTCAACATGAGGGCAAATGAACACAGAACACAACTGAATTTGTTGCTTGAGGAAAAGCTGACAGTTACAGTATTACAAAGTATTACACAGTGAACAAATAATTTAAAACCACCAACAAATTTTTAATTACTACTTGTGCAAATCACTTTGATCAAACCTGCAACTACGGAGCTGTGTGATTTTGAATTTTGTAACTAAAGCGTGTTACCAACGAAAATATTTCTCTCAATGCACTACTACATCCTGGAATGCAGTCTGCAATGTTAAAGCTAAACTACCCACACTACTTGCATTCATGTGGTCAGCTTTGGCAAAAATAGCTACGACTGTCAAGAAAGCCATACAATATTTACAGCATGAGAGAAAACAACTCACGCTTTCCATGGTCACCTGAGTTTCCAAGTGAGCAAAAACTTGTGTGCACATTCTACGTTTGCTGTGTTCAATTCCCCCTGCATGTTATCTTGCATATTCAGTGTATCAACTGTGTGTTACATGACACAGTCATGTACATTTCATCACAACGCAATTGCACTTTGGAAACACAGCATACTTGCTAAGATGCGGACACTGTACACTACCGTACTTTCCGGGTCATAAGGCGCGACTTTTTTCCTCGAGTTCGACCCCTGCGTCTTGTATAACGAAGCGCCTAATCCATGTATGAAATACGAAAAAAATCAAAGAGACCGCTTGAGTACCAGTCAAACAACTTGTGATAATGCATGTTTCAGCTACTAGGTACTGCCCTGCCTTTGATCTGGCCGCACACACAGATTTCCACTCTGTTAAACTCGGTCACTGACCGGTCACTGACCCCGATGCAGGAAGTGTTTCCTCTCTCAGATATGACAGGGGAACCACCTCTCATGGCAAAAACTGGGTCATTTTGGTGCGCCCTATCGGCCCCCTGCGTCCAATGGGTGACTGGATTACAATTTTTTTTAAAAAGAAGGGGGTGCGTCTTAGATAACGAAGCGCCTTGTCACCCGGAAAGTACGGTATATGATTTACACAATTACAGGAAAATAATACAGTGAATATTTGACAGAAAGATAATGTGGCAGGCTCCATGTATATGCCTATGCCGTTTCCAGTATTACCCGTTCCGAGTACAGCCTGAAATGAGTATATAATACCCTGTTTTTTGCTACCGGGAACAGCTGGCGCCCGTTTTATACAGGAAAGCAATGCAAGGAAGCTTGTTGTTTTTTCTTAATATTTTCATCGTGTAAATTGTAATGTACCAATTATAACTGTTGAATAAAACAAGGACTGACCTTTCTAATCCTGCCATGCACATTTTTTTTTTTTTTTTTTAGCACAGAGATTTAAGAAATTTGTTTTTTTGAATATCCAGACAGTGGCACCATGCCAGTTGTGGTGCAAGGCACACAGCCTCGTCGTTACTTTGACGCAGCAACAAGACCACAAATGATGCCTTAGCTGCATCAACAACGGTGGGTAATCTTTGACAAATCTGCTTATTTCCCAGGACAGCTTCACAAACACAAAAAACCCATGATGGTTCTCGTACCCAAGTGGAGATCTGCATCACACTCTTTCCAAGTACATGTTACTGTGTTCCTTCTCACCAATACTTACTAACCTGCGAGATATTACATTCTGTAATCATGTCTATGTTTATGAGATTAATCTTAATGACATAAATCATAACAAAGACGACACAGGTGATGTGAACTTTAGAAAAATCAAAATGAAAACGATCAACAGTGTTACAAGTAGACATAGGGTGATGAAGGTCAGAGTAATGATGAGGGTGGTGATGATGACAATGACAAGATTAATGACAACAATGATGACTTTTCTTTCTGGTTATATTTCTTTAAAGGGTGAAAATGATGATAGCAAGCACCAATGGAATCTCGCTCGTCCATTGGATCCTTTTCAGTGAATATCAAAATCAAAAAGAAAAATTCACCTCAATATAAAAGGTTCTTTCTTTATTTGGTGTTTGTCGTTTTCAACCATTCAAGGTTATATCGCGACGGAGGGAAGGGGGGAGATAGGGTAGAGCCACTTGTCAATTGTTTCTTGTTCACAAAAGCACTAATCAAAAATTTGCTCCAGGGGCTTGCAACGTAGTACAATATATTACCTTACTGGGAGAATGCAAGTTTCCAGTACAAAGGACTTAACATTTCTTACATACTGCTTGACTAAAATCTTTACAAACATTGACTATATTCTATACAAGAAACACTTAACAAGGGTAAAAGGAGAAACAGAATCCGTTAGTCGCCTCTTACGACATGCTGGGGAGCATCGGTTAAATTCTTTCTCGTCCCAACCAATATGGGACTCCCTCTAACCCGCGGGGGGCAATATAAAAGATCTTCATAGCAAAAATACAATTCATCTCAAAATTATATAAACTCCTTTACAATTCAAGACAGGTGGAATTTTGCAGGAGTAAAAAACGCACAGAATTGACATTGTTATTCAGTTTATGAGATAAATAAGAGGAAAACATATAGTGGGCCACAGTTTCCAGACTGTATTTACATCACACATGCACCATTGGAAAACCCTTCATCATCACAGGAAATCAAGGGGACATATTCAAAACAACAAATGAACTTGAATGTGAAATTGTAAAAACCCAAAGAAAAAAAAAATCCCCCCTAAAGGTGCACAAGCAACTATTAAGCAACTTCAATCAGGTTTAGCTTTTGCTGATTTATGTAATCTCCTTATGACATTCCAACATAAGCCTTTTCTTGGAATGTTGTCTTCTGGTCATTTTATGTCCTAAACCACAATTGTATATCCTTTATTGAGAGTGCAGTGTGGCCAGTTTTCTACTGTGGAACACCTGATGTTTCAATGCTAAAACAGGGATAAGGATTTCACTATTTACTCTATGTTCCCTATCATTTTTCAAGAAAATAACAAAAATAAATCAGGACCAATCAGTAATGAATACTACAAGAGACAGCAAACAGCATCTTATCTAAACAATGTAAATAATTTTTTTTTTTTTTAAAGGTAGAAAAAGGAAATACGAATAGTATTACTGAGTAATAGAAAAAAAAGGAAAAAAAAAGAAATGTAACAGAACAAAAACAAATCAGACTTATAATCCTTCATCATCACGGTAGGCGTCCATATCTTCATCCAGTTTGAAAGGTCGGTGAGTGCTGCGGCCGCGGTAACTGCCTCGCTTGAAGGCAATGCATGTGAAGGTCACTCCAAGGGCAGTGCCGAGAAGCATGCATCCGACGCCAACCCCAGCAACCGTGTCTGTTGAAACAAAATAGATGTAGCCAAGTCAGCAAATGCATGAAACACTCAAAGCAATGAAGGAGAAGGAGGTGAAGGAGGAGGAGGAAGAACAACAACAAGAACCAGAAGAAGAAGAAGAAGAAGAACCAGACCATTGACTTCGTTGGCAATGCGCCCACACCCCGTCACGAAACAGCCGAAGACGTACTCCCCACGAACTCCACCAAGTGAGGCATCGAGATCAAGAAGAAGAAGAAGAAGAAGAAGAAGAACAAGAACAAGAAGAAGAAGAAGAAGAAGAAGAACAAGAAGAACAAGAAGAAGAACAAGAAGAAGAACAAGAAGAACAAGAAGAAGAACAAGAACAAGAAGAACAAGAACAAGAACAAGAACAAGAACAAGAAGAACAAGAAGGAGAAGGAGGAAGAACAACACCAATTAGAAGAAGAAGAAGAAGAAGAAGAAGAAGAAGAACAAGAAGAACAAGAAGGAGAAGAACAAGAAGGAGAAGAACAAGAAGGAGAAGGAGGAAGAACAACACCAATTAGAAGAAGAACAAGAACAAGAAGAAGAAGAAGAAGAAGAAGAAGAAGAAGAAGAAGAAGAAGAACAAGAACAAGAAGAACAAGAAGGAGAAGAACAAGAAGGAGAAGAACAAGAAGGAGAAGGAGGAAGAACAACACCAATTAGAAGAAGAAGAAGAAGAAGAAGAAGAAAAACAACAAGATAAAGAAGAAGAAAAAGAAGAAGCAGAAGCAGAACAAGAAGCAGAACAAGAACAAGAACAAGAAGAAAGAAGAAGAAGATATACAACAAAAGGAAGAAGAAGAAGGCTTGACTTTACCTGCATAGTAATGGCGGACGACGACAGGATCGTGGACCACCTTGTGGAGCAGGTTGTGCATGAGGAAGTCCCATGAATGCAGAGCAAACTGGGCCTTGCCCACGCTGCTTCCTATGGCCATGTCCTCGCCAGTCCACAGGGACAGTCCTGCTCACACGTTCATTCATAATAAGATACGATTTCTTATAGTCCTGTGAGGTAACCCTCATGGAAATTCGGGCTGCTTTCTCCCTGGGGAAAGCAAGCTGCCATACAGTATACGGCGCTACCCGTTTTTCTTTTTTTTATTCCTGCATGCGTGTATTCATGTTTCCAAGCCCTGAGACTTTCGCTGTGAACTTGGGATCTTTATCGAGCACATGCGTGTTCAGACACCAAGGAGAGCCTGCACAAAGTTGACTGGAAAATAAATCCCTCGCCGAATATAGGGGTTCGAACCCACGCCGATAGCGACAACGGGTTTTGAAGCCAGCCTAGCTACCGACTGAGCTATCTCCCTGCCCCTAATATATGCAATACTGATAAACTTATAAATCAAATATAATTGGAAGGCAACAACCAAACAGAAGACGACAACCAGAAATTAACAAGCAAATGCCAACAGCCGATGTTGAATTTTGTCATTCTTTTCAACTCCATGTTCTTGAAAATCTGTTCAATCCTATTGACGTGTTTCCGACACACCCTCATTAGTGATTGGCTACTCCAATGTTTGTCACTCTTGCACAACCCATACAAACCCGACAGAGTTATTTCCAAAAATCGTCCATTGAGAGAGCGACACACACAAAAAAGACAATAAAAAAATAACAGTAGCGGAAAACAAATTCACATTATACTCATAAAAAAAAATACCCAGGAAGGAACATATCTTTCAAAAAAACTCTGAAAATGTGTAAATCTTGTTTAAGTTTATTTCGATGTATATATACCGTTTCATTTTTCATTCTGTACAGAATTATTTCCTTGTGTATGTTTTTGTAAGGCGCTTAGAACGTTTTTAGGATTTGCGCCATATGAGTATCCTCATTATTATTATTATGAACAATATCAGAAACATTGGGCTATTTTCAATAAAGCCAGACGGCCTAATTCTACTCATTACAAAGACTGTCCTGATTACTCCGGTGAGTCAAAAAGAGCTAACATTTCTCTCCCTGCACTCTTGCAAACCAATTCTCAACAGCCTGTTCATTCCATTCTGATAAGGAAAGAAAACGTTTTTACGCAAGAGTACTAAAAAAAGTCACGTAGAGTTGTGCAATACAGTGGAAGCCCCCTTTTAAGACCTTAGAAAGTCTGAGAAAATCAGGTCTTAAAAAGGAGGGAGTCTTAAAATGGAGGTAAATTTACAGAGGTTATGAACAGAAAGTCTGAAAAAGCAAGGTCTTAAAATGGAGGAAGTCTTAAATTGGGGGGTCTTAAAAGGGGGGTTCCACTGTACAGTATTTACCTCTCAACTTGAGGTCTTTCACCAAGGAGTATTTTATGTGCAAGGTTGTGAAATTCTCAAACCACATCTGTGTCGTGTCATTCTGAAAGCAAAATGATAACACACATACAACTCGTAAAAAGTCAAAAGTACACTATTGTAGTATTTAAATTGATTACTATAACTGCATCTTGTCAGCATATATATGAAATAAAGGCAGACCCGCCATAAGAATGCCTGTCTGAGAGAGAGAGAGAGAGAGAGAGAGAGAGAGAGAGAGAGAGAGAGAGACAGAGAGAGACAGAGAGAGACAGAGAGAGACAGAGAGAGACAGAGACAGAGAGACAGAGACAGACAGACAGAGGACAATGACAATTCTTTATTTAACGAGGGTACTAGATTAAGCAGTAGTCTGCTGTTTTACATCCAGCCCTCGCCCTAAAGAGGGACTAACTAAAAATGAAATAAAAAAGAGAAAAATAAAAATTCTACATTTTAACAGATAACTAAAGTGAGAACTCATTATACATATGTGTACACAAAACGCATTGCATAGAGGCAAATTGCGAGTTAATTGGTGTGAATTTAGTGGTATAGAGCATCTTGCACTGACTCAACACCATGCTCTCAGCCATACATTGCATTTTAAAGCAATCAAAAAAGCAAGACATTGCAAAGATCATCACACATCTAAATGGCTGTTTTAAGTCCCTTTATCCGAAAAGGGTCTGTGTACATTATTTCAATAAAAAGGCGAGGGGCATGTTAAATACAAACAAGTCGCGTAAGGCGAAATTACTACATTTAGTCAAGCTGTGGAACTCACAGAATGAAATTGAACGTAGTCCGCCGCTAGTGCAAAAGGCAGTGAAAGTGACGAGCCTTTCACTGCTTCATAGCACGCTTTACTGTACCTCTCTTCGTTTTAACTTTCTGAGCGTGTTTTTAATCCAAACATATCATATCTATATGTTTTTGGGATCAGGAACCGACAAGGAATAAGATGAAAGTGTTTTTAAATTGATTTCAAAAATTTAATTTTGATCATAATTTTTATTTTTTTTAATTTTCAGAGCTTGTTTTTAATCCAAATATAACATATTTATATATTTTTGGAATCAGAAAATGATGAAGAATAAGATGAACGTAAATTTGGATCGTTTTATAAAACAAATTTTTTTGTACAATTTTCAGATTTTTAATGACCAAAGTCATTAATTAATTTTTAAGCCACCAAGCTGAAATGCAACACCGAAGTCCGGCCTTCGTCGAAGATTGCTTGGCCAACATTTCAATCAATTTGATTGAAAAATGAGGGTGTGACTGTGCCGCCTCAACTTTTACAAAAAGCCGGATATGACGTCAACAAAGACATTTATCGAAAAAATGTAAAAAACGTCCGGGGATATCATACCCAGGAACTCTCATGTCAAATTTCATAAAGATTGGTCCAGTAGTTTACTCTGAATCGCTCTACACACACACACACACACACACACACACACACACACACACACACACACACACACACACACACACACACACACACACACGCACACACACACATACACCATGACCCTCGTCTCGATTCCCCCTCTATGTTAAAACATTTAGTCAAAACTTGACTAAATGTAAAAATGAATACCATTTAAGACAAATATAATTTATTTTGACTTCATTAAATAAGACAAATATCTGCTCTTAAAACTATCTGTGCTGGTAGTTTGCCGCAGGAATGTCGTAAGAGAGTTCCAGAAACTATGTACTTGAATAAACTAAACTGGACTTAAACAAGTCAATCCGAGGAATAGGAGTGTTCAATCTCATAAATTGGCGTGAATTCCTCATGATAAATTTGGCACGTAGAGTTTCAGGTACACATCCGGTAATAATTTTGCTCATAAGGGTACCTTTATTATAGCCTAGTCTTTCTTTCAGAGGGAGAATGCCTAAGTTTATGTAGTCTAACTCACTCAGGGTTGTTTTCTTTAATAAGACTACTTTCAGCGCTCGTTTGTGTAATCTAATTATAGGTTTTCGTGAATTATCACTTGCCGAGTCCCATAAGGTTGATGCGTAATCAATAACAGACTGAATAAATAACTTCCTGGCTTCCAAATTCAGGGAGTGCTTGATTCTAGATAAGAGATATACTTTCTTGGACATGACTTTAAAAAGTTGTTCGATGTGGTGTGACCATGACAGGTTGTTACCGATGGTCACTCCCAACACTTTATGATGGTTGATTCTTGAAACAATTTCATCATTGACATTTAATAATACGAATAATAATACGAGAATTTATAACGCGCACATCTCACCACAAGGCAACTTAAGGCGCACAAATTAAATCGGGAAACGTTGAGATTATGTTCTGACGTTCTTGTCTAGTTGTATCATGTATTTGTTTTTGGGGGGGGGTTCAGGGACATATGATTTAGCTCAGTCCATGCACTCCGCTGGTTTAAACTTTTTTGCAGTGAGAGTGAGAGAGAAACACACACACACACACACACACACACACACACACACACACAC
>NC_090251.1:23173689-23183689 GCF_037325665.1 Littorina saxatilis | reverse complement strand
ATAAAAAGCAATTTCTGCGAAGGAGCTCTTAACGGAGCCGTGCGAGCCAGGTAAGCCAGCAGAGCCCGGACCGGGCAGTTCAAAAGGTCAGGGTCACCATGAGGTAAAATCGAACGCAACGACTGTATGACCACGACAGGAGACGGTTGATTAGGTTTTTGGTTCTTGGCTAAAAAACCGCAAAATAACCGAGCCATCCTTCTCAAAAGAAATGTCTTGATTAAGCCCGGAAAGGGCGTGAACCTCACTACCCCGACGTGCTGAAGCAAGCAAAATAAGCAGAAGAGTCTTCTTAGTTAGATTAGCCAGACTCAACTCCTTCAAAGGCTCAAAAACCGGCGAACGCAAAAATTCCAGCACAAGCAACAAGTCCCAGGCTGGAACAGATGTTCTCCGCGAAGCAGAACTGAGAGCAGAACCTTTAATCACACTCGCAATTACCCCGTCCAAGGTAATGGAGCGTCCAAGCTGCTTGAGAGTAGTAGAAATAGCCGAACGACGTACCCGGAGGGTCGACGCCGCCCGACCTTGGGAAGAAAGCCATGCTAAATGGTTTGCTACCTCCATAGTACGCGGTGACAGAGGATTAACCTCATTAAGACGGCACCACTGATCCCAAGCAGCCCAAAGATGAAGTTGACTTTCTATGTGCATTCTGAACCAACGTCAAAGTGAGGTCTGACGCCCCTGCGCGTTTCAGCGCTCTCCTGACAGAACCCAAGCGTGTAGAGCCAGAAGATGAGGATCCCTGTGAGGGATTCCCGACCTTGGTTGCAGAAGCTCCCCTTCCCGAAGGTCGAGAGGAATGGGCGGACCGTCGGCTAGGCGAAGTAGGTCTGGAAACCACGCCTGGCTCGGCCACCACGGCGCTATGAGAACTAGGCTTGGCCTTTCTAAGTCCGCCTTTCTCAGCACCTTGCCCAGCAGCGGAATAGGAGGAAAGGCGTAAGCTCTTAACCCCTTCCAGTCTATTCTCATGGCGTTGACCTCCCAAGCCTCCGGGTCCGGAACCGGAGACACGAAGACTGGGAGACGCCGAGAGAACCGAGTGGCGAACAGATCCAAGAGGAGTTTGTCCACCTGTGTCCAAAGACGCCGCAGGGCCTGGTGTGCGATAGTCCACTCCGAGTGCAGTATCTACGATGAGCGACTGAGAGCGTCCGCTAAGACGTTCAGGCACCCTGGAAGGTACTTCGCCGAGATCACTATCCCCTGATGGGACGCCCAAGTGAGAACCTCGCACGCTCTGCTGGACAGAGTCAGAGAGCGCGTGCCCCCCTGCTTGTTTAGGTACGCAGCTACAGTGGTGTTGTCCGTGTGGATCAACACCTGCTTGCCTTGCAGGGAGGAGACAAACTCCAGAAGCCCGAGGCGCACTGCTTCCAATTCCAGAATGTTGATGTGCAACGACTTCTGTGACTGGTCCCAAAGACCGGAAGCTGTGTTTCCCTCCAGATGAGCTCCCCAACCCTGAAGAGAAGCATCGGTGAACAGATGCAACTCCGGAGGAGGCAGCGAGATCGGAACCCCCTGAGTCAGCCAGGCCGTATCCAACCATTGTCTTGTTGACTCCAGGAACCATCCCTGAAGGGGAAGAGACAAGTCCCAACCTTGAGAGGCTGGGTCCCAGGCAGAGTTCAGAAACGCCTGAAACGGGCGTTTGTGAACCCTGCCCAACGAATCAGGGTAGACATCGACTCCATCTGGCCCTGGAGTGAAGCCAATACCCTGACTGGCGCGTGGCGGAGGCTTGACAAAGACCTGACCAGACTTTGTAGCTTGTCTATCCTCCGCTGGGCGGGACAAACAGTCCAAGCTCGGGTGTCGAACACCATGCCCAGATACGTGAACTGCCGAGAGGGAATCAAGTCGGACTTCCCTTGGTTCACGGAGAAACCTAAGTCTCTCGCAGTCTGCAAGACTATCCGGGTGTGCTGGTCGCACAGGGACTCGAGTTGATTCAGGACCAACCAATCGTCCAGGTAAACTCTGAGACGAATCCCTTGCTGACGCACTAATGCGCAAAGCTGACGCACTATCATGGTGAAAATCCAGGGCGCTAGAGAGAGCCCGAACGGCAGCGCCCTGAACTGGAACACCCTGTCGCCCCACAGGAACCGCAGCCACTTTCGATCTGACCTGTGCATCAGAATGTGAAAGTAAGCGTCTGTCAGGTCGATGGAGGTGACCCAGTCCAACGGACGAAGAGCCTCCCTGACAGACGCTGGAGTCTCCATCTTGAACGGAACCTTCCGGAGAAAGCCGTTCAAGGGAGACAGATCCAACACCGGTCGCCAACCCCCTGACGCTTTCCCAGTCTCCCATAAAACCCCGGGGATCGACGATCGATGACCTCTTCTATCGCATGCTTCTGCAAAAGCAGCAGCACCTCCGCCTGAATGACGGCACATGCCTCCGGATCGGCGGGATACCTGAAACTGGGTGTTGTTCTGGTTAGAGGAGCCTTGTCCTCCAACCAAAGCAACCGGAACCGCGATCGAACCACTCCCGTAACCCAAGGGCTGCTCGTGAGAGACAACCAAGCTGGAACGGCCCTGGAGAGGCCGCCCGCTACCAAAGGGGTAGGGGCTAGAGGAGTGGTTGGATCGGGGAGCCTTCATTGGGGGTTAGGTTTGCCGCCTGACCCCTTCTTCCCGAAGGAAGGCTTCTTACCATAGGGGCGAGAACGGCTGCCACCCCTATGCGACCGTGTCTTCTGCCCCGAGCCACGAGAAGACGAAAACGGCACCGAACCGCTTTTCTTCTGACCCTGCTTAAGGGCAAGCTCTGAAAGCTTAACAAAATGCAAGTCCTTCGCCTCTTGAGACTCTCGTCTGAGAGCCTCAAGACCCAGTAAGCTCTGTTCCACAAAAGAAGAAACTTTCAAAGCCTCAACAGTGGCTTTATCCGACAGTCTCGAGTCCTTCAACAGAGCTTCACGACGCCACATCACGGCCTGCATGTACAACCTGGCCGATGTGGTGGTCTGTTCAGCTGCGATCTTAGCAAGTGCCGCTAACAAAGTCACAACATCCTCTTCCACCGCGTCGTCCCGGAACTTAAAAGGTTCCAGGGAAACCGAGATGGATCTAGACAGCGCTCTAATAAGTGTGTCAGACACAGAAGCCAATTCTAGAGAAACTCTCCCGGCTTCCTCAACCGCGATCACGCTGGATTCAGTACAGACTGAGAGCCTGTCCTTCCTGTACCCATCCTTCCGTAAGCTCGCCAGCTCCGGAGTGACCTGAAGCGGAGAACTCGGGAGTGCAAAAGAATCAATAAAATGATTGGGCTTCCCGTACAGCTTTGGTTTACGAAGCATGTTAGACGGCGTCCGAGCACAATTGTGCGGAGAAGCCAGCCATGGCTGTACAGACGCTGGAGCATCCCCATGTGCCGTTAACAGAGGAACGATGCTATCAGCACCGGAACTCAGCACCTTAGCCATCTCATAGGCTACAGAGGGAGACTCCCGAAAACGGAAGCAAGCGTCAGTCTCCTTTTCACCCTGGAAATCTCCGAATGCCGAAGGCGGTGCTGCTAAACGAGAAGACGTAGCTGTCACCCCTTCTGTAAAATATCTAGAGGTAACTTCAGCGGCAGCATTCAGCGCACGAAAGAACCTCTTCTCAACTCGAAAGTTGTGTTCGGCCTCAGAAGAGTCATCACGATCTCCGTCAACACCCACATCATCAACAAAGATGTCCGATGAAGCCTGACCGTGACCGGAACCATCATTGTCCCGAAACGGAACTGATGAACCCGCCGCACCGGAACCCTGTGTAACTACACCAAGGGGGACCGGCAAAGCTGAGCTGCTACCCTTACCCGGAACCAGTAAACCGGAACCAGAGGTAGCTGGCAATCCGGACGGGAAAGCAACCGGAAACACACCTGTGCTTTGACCGGAAGCTGACACATCCAGTCCCCCACCGTCCGCAACCGCCTGAGCGGAAGCGTAGGCAGGAAACGGATTGCCATTACCACCAACGACCGGAACCCCCGCAGGATGCGAACCGGAAGTCGATGGTAACGAAATGAAAGTGCCACGATCCCCCGAAAGCAATCCTGTGGCCGGAAACCCCTTTGCCGAAGCAGTAGAACCCATGTACGAAGAGCCGGACGGACCGACTCCCACGCCACAGGTGGGGTTTCCGTCGAGACGAACTGCACACTCGGGTGCTGAACGCATCGAACTTCCAACACGTACCTGATCGGCCGAAACCGACTGCTGAGGATCAGCCACGTCCGCCGACGTAACCGTAGCAGAGGGAACGATCCTAGACAACGAGGCAGCGTCACCAACACCCGGAGGAAACGCCAGAATGGCAGAGCAAGACACACCCCTGTCTGCCGACAACATCTCCCGCATCTGATCCTTGAAGGAAGAGAAAAGAGCAAACAATTCATCACGAGAGACCGCCTGGGTCTCTTTCTCCTGCGGCGACAAAGTAGGCATGCTAGCAGGAGGATCGATAGCCACCCGCAACGATTCATTGCTCACCGGATCAAAAACACTGACCAGAGGTCGTTTCGAAGGAGAATCTTTATCTTTTGAACGCGATTTCTTGGCTTTGCCTTTAGAGACAGAAGAAGAAGACCCAGAACTGCCCGGCGGCGAACAAACTGGCACCTGCCTGGCAGTGCTCTTACCCTTGTCCGCCATCGTAACAACAAGTCACGAACACAAAACAAATATTTCACAAAATTTCAAAATGCAAATGGCGGCAGGCACCTGTAACACAGCGCTCTGCATACACCAGGTTGAAGCAACAAAGAACTCCAGAAATCGGAGCAAAAAGTTCCACAACCGAAATTATAAAATGCAAATGGCGGCAGGCACCTAAACGACGGTGCTCCTACCCTAAAGCGCCAAGTTGAAGTAAAGATAAACTCCGTAAAACGAAGCGAAAATTTCAACAATAAATTACAAAATGCAAATGGCGGCCGGCACCAACTAACGGTGCTCTAACCCTTATGTGCCAAGTTGAAAAGAACAAGAAACTCCGACAGTCAGAGTACAAGTTCCCCAACAAAATACAATTTGCAAATGGAGGCAAGGCGAAACAAGATAAACAAGAAAGATCTCACCACAGCAGAGGCAAGAAGCGTTCAGACATCAACGGGTCAACGACCTACCGTAGCAGGCCAGCAGCTGAAGGACTTCAGCCTGAGTGCAAACACGTCTATCCGCTAGCGTGTTGAAGAAGGGAATGACTATAACCGGCAGTATGCCCAGCGCATGCGCGGGCAGCCGGTGGGGGAAGTAACTCCCGGACCCTGTTGTCAAGGGTTTGTTTTGTTTGGGGAGTTATCTCCCCCTGTTACCATGGTCAGTGCTTCAATGTCTAACGCATCAATGAAGTTAATGCTATTTATGTGAGTTGGAGTAAGAATATGTGATTTAATGTGTGTGTGTGTGTGAGTGCATGTGTGTGTAATTGTGTGTGTGTGCGTGAGTGCATGTGTGTGTACCGTAAAAGTCGACCTATAAGACGCACCTGGGTATAAGCCGCACCCCCCGATTTTTTAAAAAAAACCAGAAAAATCCATAAACAAGCCGCTCTGGCATACAAGCCGCGCCTAGAAGCAAAGTTCAAGTCAAGAAACATCGAAAGTCAACGAAAAAAAACCACACACACACAAAAACGAACCGGCTAACTTGTCAGTTTTGCACTTTACTTTCAGCATCAGATGTTGAGTGATTCACAGAACTCTGGACTATCAAACTGTCCTCTCGTCCTGCACACAGCACCTGTAGTTAGTTCTGTAAATCACTCAACATCTGATGCTGAAAATCCGCTGAAGTCGGACTCCTCAGTGTCGGAGATGAACAAGTTCAGAATGGCTTCTGGCACAGAGTCACCGGAAGTGTCACTCTCGGCCCCACTGTCAGTGGCTGTCGTGTTGTCTGTCGCGTCGTCTGCTCCAGTGATGATCTCAGCCTTTCTGAAGCCGTTGATGATCGTTGACTTTTTGACAGCATCCCAAGCTTTCAGGACCCACTGGCACACATCTGCAAAGGTTGCTCTACGCATGCGGCCAGTCTTTGTGAATGATTTCTCGCCATCCACCATCCACCTCTCCCTCATCACCACTTTGAAGGGCCGGTTCACACTGATATCGAGGGGTTGCAGGTACTTTGTTGTGCCACCCGGGATGATAGCGATGATGGAGTTGGTGGCAGTGACTGACTTTTTGACCTTCTCAGTGATGTGTGCACGCATGCTGTCCATGGCTAACAGAGCTTTAGTGCGACGGAAGAAACCCCCTGGCCTTTTCCCATAGCATTCTGTCAGCCAGGTGTCCATCATCTTCTCATCCATCCACCCCTTCTTGTTAACCTGCACGACGATCCCCTTCGGAAACTTTTCTTTCGGCATTGTGATTCGCTTGAAAATCACCATCGGCGGAAGCTTTTCACCCGAAGCCGTGCACGACAAAACACAGGTGAAGTGTGTTTTTTCATGTCCCGTTGTTTTCAGTGCCACAGAAGACTCGCCCTTTTTGTTTACTGTGCGTGTCAATGGAAGGTCAAAGGTCAACGGAACCTCATCCATATTTATGATGTTCTGTGGGCCAATCAGATTCTCAGCTACCTGCTCTTGTGCGTAGTTTCGAAATGACATCATTTTCTCCTGGAAGTCTGGCGGCAGCTGTTGGCACAAAGTTGTACGTGCACGCAGTGACAGACCTTTGCGCCTCAAAAATCGGCAACACCAAGATTGACCGCCTTTGAAGTCGTCTATCTTCAGACGTGTTGCAATGGTGCGTGCTTTCAGACGAAGCTGAACAGTTGAAACACCGCGACCATCCGCACGTTGTGTGTTGACCCAGTCCTCCATTTCGTTTTCTAATTGTGGCCAGCGTGCCTTGCAACCACGGAATGCTTTTGTGGATTTCTTGCATTTCACAAGTTCGCCTCGTTGCTTTCGCCAACGCCTAATCATGCTTTCATTGACGCCGATTTGTTGAGCAGCAGCGCGATTGCCTTTTTCAACAGCCAAGTCTATGGCTGCAAGTTTGTAGGCTGCATCATAGGCCTGCCTCCGTGTTTTCGGCATCGTGGTTGTACGTTGCTTTGTTTTAGGAGATGTGGGTGTTGCTGTTCTCTGTAGTAGCAATGCGAAGTGATCGATCAAAACCGGTGTATGCCAACCCATTACTGTGTGAGTGTAAGTTATTGTCATGCTTCAAACTTCCGGAAAGAAGGTGAGTGAGTGAATTGAGATAAACACAGCTGATTCAAGGCCATTACACAGCGGCGATCCAACTTCCGGAAACTAGGTCACTGAGCGAAGTCGGATACACGCCACTGATTCAGAAAAAGTCATTCATAAGCCGCACCGCAGGGGTCCATTTAGGAAAAAAAAGTCGCGGCTTATAGGTCAACTTTTACGGTAATTGTGTGTGTGTGCGTCAGTGCATGTGTGTGTAATTGTGTGTGTGCGTGAGTGCTTGTGTGTGTAATTGTGTGTGTGCGTGAGTGCATGTGTGTGTAAGCGTGCATGTGTGTGTAATTGTGTGTGTGTGCATGAGTGCATGTGTGTGTAATTGTGTGTGTGCGTCAGTGCATGTGTGTGTAATTGTGTGTGTGTGCGTGAGTGCATGTGTGTGTAATTGTGTGTGTGTGCGTCAGTGCATGTGTGTGTAATTGTGTGTGTGTGCGTCAGTGCATGTGTGTGTAATTGTGTGTGTGCATTAGTGCATGTGTGTGTAATTGTGTGTGTGCGTGTGCTTGTGTGTGTAATTGTGTGTGTGCGTGAGTGCATGTGTGTAATTGTGTGTGTGTGTGTGCATGTGTGTGTAATTGTGTGTGTGTGCGTGAGTGCATGTGTGTGTAATTGTGTGTGTGCGTGCATGTGTGTGTAATTGTGTGTGTGTGCGTGAGTGCATGTGTGTGTAATTGTGTGTGTGTGCATGAGTGCATGTGTGTGTAATTGTGTGTGTGCGTCAGTGCATGTGTGTGTAATTGTGTGTGTGTGCGTCAGTGCATGTGTGTGTAATTGTGTGTGTGTGCGTGAGTGCATGTGTGTGTTTTATTGTACGTGTGTGCGTGCATGCACACAGGCATGTTCCTGTATGCATGTGTCTGTGTGTCTGACCCCAGGGTACTGCCTTTTGAAAACTACACCAGGTAAATTTCACATCCGATTTCACCAGGATTGGGGGGGGGGGGGGGGGGGGGGGGGGGAAGAAGCACTCACGTAACACCTCTCCATCAAAATAGATGTACTTACCTCTCTGTCGTTAAATGTACGGGTGGTTTCTGTAGCATTTTTCAAAACGGTGGTGAGTTTAGCGAGCTTGCTCGACTTGTCAGTGGCATTGGTCACAGTGTCAAGGGCACTAAAGGCATCCAGTAGGTCAAACACTATGTGATCCACCCTGACGACCGCCAGGAAATTCCCCAGAAACTCTGCAAACTTGCCCATTTCTGTGTGAAGCTGCACAGATTCTGAAACCAAACACAACTAATGTTTCACAGGGACCTTACTTGGAATTCTTTAGCTTTGGGAAAATTGACGAAATGATCACACAACAAAAATTCATCAAAGTGTTGCACATAGCCATTCAAGAAGGCATGGGAATCAAACAGAAATACAAGACATAGCTATATAACACGGCATGGCCATGTTCAGGTGACAAGGTAAAGCCATGATAAAGGCATAGTCATGTAACAAGGCATGGCAAAGAAACAGGCATAGCCATGCAACAAGGCATAGCAAAGAAACAAGACATAGCCATGTTACAAGGAACATTTTTGATAAAGCCTTTTTTTTAAAGGCATGGACATACATGTAACAGGGCAATATAGCAAAGAAACAAGGCATAGCCATGATAAAGGCATGAACATCACAAGGCATAGCAAAGAAACAAGGCATAGCCATGTAACTGTAATGATTTCTTTCGTGTTCTGTGTGTTGTGGGCATTGATGTTCGTGAGTCCTTGTGTAAAGCACACAGAAGGCACAGCAGGTTCAAATGACAGTTACATGTAGTTTATTCCGCCATAGATCAGGGGGAAGGGCCCATACGCATGCGCGATCATGATGTACATTCATGACGTCATATTCATGTGCGTAGTCTCGGCCATGTGCTCGCAGGCACAGTAATACATACTCTCGTAACAAGGCGTAGCAAAGAAACAAGCCTACACCTTACCTCTCAAGCCGTATCGCTTTCCTTTGGAATGGGCTGTGCAGGCAGCCAAGCCGATCTTATGTGAGCTGGAGTAAAAACTGGAAACAACCATTGAAATTCTGTCCCAGTTCCACCCTCCTATGTCTGAATCTCCATTTGTAATTACCACCACCTGGGGACAAAAAAAGCCATTATAAATCAAAGATCAATGTCATGTTTGTTTGTTCGTTCATGGGCTGAAACTCCCACGGCTTTTACGTGTATGACCGTTTTTACCCCGCCATTTAGGCAGCCATACGCCGTTTTCGGAGGAAGCATGCTGGGTATTTTCGTGTTTCTATAACCCACCGAACTGACATGGATTACAGGATCTTTTTCGTTGCGCACTTGGTCTTGTGCTTGCGTGGTGTTCGGGGGGTGTTCGGACACCGAGGAGAGTCTGCACACAAAGTTGACTCTGAGAAATAAATCTCTCGCCGAACGTGGGGACGAACTCACGCTGACAGCGGCCAACTGGATACAAATCCAGCGCGCTACCGACTGAGCTACATCCCCGCCCCAGATCAATGTCATCAAAATGTATTGCTGTTGAAGTTCATAGCAACTGAACAAAATCTTCAACCAAAATCCTGGAACTCTTTGAAACTGTTCAGGTCAGATTGAATTTGATGAAAACCCTACTTGTGTCAACTACAATGAATAAATTATTAATGAAAAAGGGGTAGGGGTGGGGGTAGGGTTGGGTTAGGCCGAGGGTGGAGTGGGACAGGAGGGTACCTGGGACGCTCCTTCCCATTTGAGTTATATATATTCAAGTTTGTGCATCAGCCCTCACTGAAATCCTTTTTTTAACCAC